>NC_067476.1:36870088-37107588 GCF_947179515.1 Apodemus sylvaticus | reverse complement strand
TCAGCCAAGGTCCTCAACAGCATATAAGACTAAGTCAAATACAGAGTTGAGTTGGATGCTCATAGCTAACGATTGCACTGAGTGCAGGGGTTCCAATGGAGGAGTTAGAGAAAGGACTGAAGGAGCTGAAGGGGTTTGCAACCCCATAGGAAAAACAACAATATCAACCAACCAGACCCCTCAGGGCTCCCAGGGACTAAGCCACCAACCAAAGGAGTACACATGGCTCCAACTGCATATGTAGCAGAGGACTGCCTCAGGCATCAATGGGAGGAGAGATACTTGGTCCTATGAAGGTTTGATAGATGCCCCAGTGTAGGGGAATTGAGGGTTGGGAGGTGGGTGTAGGTGGGTGGGTGAAGGAACACCCTCATAGAAGCAGGGGGAATGGGGATAGGATAGGGGGTTTCTGGGAGGTGGGGGGGGGGCGGATAAGGGAATAACACTTGAAATGTAAATAAATTAAAAATAAATGAGTAAATAAGTGAATGAATAAATAAATAAAAATTAAAAAATCTTTACCATCAAAAAAAAAAAAAAAAAAAGACTAATTCAGAAGCCAGTCCTATTGGCCCACTCTGCCTTGGAGCTACTACGAGTTAAGACCTTAAGGAAGAGACTGGAGAGAACCTAAGGATCTTCTTTACAAAGGTAACCTCCGTGATAGTTTAAATAAGAATTGCTCCTCATAGGCACAGGCATTTGAACACTCAGTGGGTGACACTGTTTGGGGAGGTTTGGGCTGAGCGACCTCACTGAAGGAAGTAGGTCACTGGGCCACCTCACTGAAGGAAGTAGGTCACTGGAGGCAGGCTTTCACAGTTTAAGCCAAAAGCTACTTCCAGCTCCCTCTTAGCTTTCTGCCTCTGCCGCTGTGTCTTGACACGATGCATCTATTCCTCTGGAACCACAACCCCAAATACAGCTCTTCCTTCTATGAATTCCTTGGTCACAGTATTTGTCTCAAAAACAGAAGACTCACTAATACATAATCCTTTGCTTACATGTGTACTCTCCAATGTATGTACAAAGATATTATACATAGAAGAAGAAAAGCCTTGGGCAGAAAGATGGTGTGTTATAGACAGAAATTGTCTCTCTGTCTGCCTGTCTGCCTGTCTGCCTGTCTGCCTGTCTGCCTGTCTGCCTCTTTTTCTTTAAAGAAAGGATTTTGTTGTTATTGTTTGTTTTGTTTTGTTTTCTTAATGAAGTCAGGTTATCCTTGAACTCTTCAGTCTACTGCTTCTGCTTCCCAAGTGCTGGGATTGAAGCAGGGTGTTACCATTCTCCACCTGCTTCCCATAAACTCATAAAGAGCATGTAGAACCCTCCTTTCCTTTACAGATGAGAAAAATTAGGGCCAAAATCTGGTAGAATTTAACTAGAGATTTTTTTTTTCTTTTTCTTTTTCTTTTCTCAGTGTAGGTGGTTGCACCTTTAAGAGGAAGTTGTCTTTAATTAAAGTTTACTGCTAAATAAAATGCTGTGTTCAGGGTAAGGCTCTAAAGCCATGATGAAGAAATTCTTAGCTTCTGTTAACAGCCCAAACATTACATTAAAAAAAAAAATTCATGAAGTTAAGTGAAAGCAGAGTACAGGTTATGTTTTAAAACTGGTTATTTCCTGTGCTGTTAAAATAAAAGCCGACCACAAGTTATGTTTAAGGTTGCTTACTCTCCTGTGCTGTATACTCGACTGTCATTTTAGCATAAAGCTCACTTCAAACTATCTATGAATGTTTTCCAGACTCCAAAGAGTTCTATCTGAGGATATCACTCAGGAGTTGCTAGTATTTTTCCAACTCTACTGCCTCCTGTTTTAAAGTCCACAACCTTTTAATAGTATGACCTGAGGTCACCCTAAGAGCCAGGGAATACCTTGTCATCCCACTGTTGGCAAGTTTTGGTTGCCATTAACCATGTTACAAATAGCATTCAGGTTTCCCAGTCAGTCTTTCCAGGGACCCAACTCACCTCTCTATGTTTGGGTTTCCATGCTGACATTTAGAAAAACAACAGTCACTCAACTCACAGAGCCTTTTCTCTGTGCTCTGCACTAATTTTAATATTGACTTTCTCCTAAAAGCTCCAAAACATTTTAAGGATTCCCCCTCCCAACTTTTTTTTTGCAAGATTAAGCTTCCAAGCTTGTATTTTTAAAGTGCTTCCAAATTTTTTCCTTAACATATGTTGCACGAAGTCTGTCCTATTAACAGAACCCAATCCTCTTCCAAATAGTATAAAAATCCAAAGGCTTAGCCTTTCAAATAGCATTTCTAGGCTGCCATTGCTTTGAGCTTTCTGTTTAGTTCAGACCATCTCAATTAGGTTGGGTTCTCCCATGTCGGTTGTCTATAATCGGCAAAGATTCCGAGGACAAACCATTTCAGAAGCACTCAGTTTGATGTCTGTCTGGGTAAGGACACTTTTCATTGTGTTCATGAGGACAGGAAAAGAATTTTAAGAAACAAACACAGAGATACATCATTTGATTCTAACATTTTTTTTTTTTTTGGAGCAGCTCTCCTTTATACCCCCCTCCTGCTCAGGAAACTCTAAAATCACAGGCTTTGATAAATATGTGTAGTAAATTAAGAATTTTCAAGAGGTGCTATGTGTGTGTGATTAAGCACTTTGATGCCGGAACCGCAGCACTTGGTGTGGCTTGGCGTTGAGTTCTGCTACTTCCTTTCTAGGCAACCTTGAGAAGGTCATCATTCCCTCTGTGCCTCAGTTTCTAAAGGGGAATAATAAAATATAAATGAAGATAAATATCAAGTATATGCAAATCTATTTGGACATGCCTAGTGCACAGAAGCAATTTCTATATAATCGTAAATACCAAGGAGAAAGCTACCTTAGGACACTGCAAATGTGGATTCCCCAGGACATAAGCAAATTTGAGATAAGTTTCATATATTTTTATGAATTTCATATATTTTATTTGTCTTGCAATTTTATCTCACTGTTTATTTTATTACAGTTGTTATGAACAATTAGAATTTTCATGTCTTGTCTTGAATTTCAATTTACCTCGTAAGCAATCATCTTATAGTAGGAAGTGGTTAAGGTTCTTCTGTGGCTGTTACTTGTGCTTATTTGATGCTCTGACATCCATTTCATGGTAGGCTTAGGAATCAAATGAGATCTTTTTTTGTTGACTTTGACAAATCTCGACCATTGAGATACTAGGATGCTGTTCTAAGAAGTGTGATACAAAACCCTGAGCCCCCTATGGGATACAGCCTGGGAGAGATACCAGGCAGAGATACCAGGCCATCCTCTAGAAAGGCCCTTCATAAACTCTAGCCAGAGCTCTTACAGAATCTTGGCAAGGCTTGAAGCTGAAACAGATATCCGATGTGATCCCTGGTGATCAGTTCTTGGTTTACCCTGTTCGGCTAGGTTCAGGAGCTCAGGTCAGTCTGGACATGGTGGCACACATCTGTAATCCCAGCAAACTGAGAGTTAATGAAGGAGAATGTTAGTTGGAGATCATTCCAGACTACTTAGTGAGACCCTGTGTCAAAAAACTAAACAGTTCAATTATATGAAGAATGAATCAGATAAGTGAAAAAAGACAGTGCTCTGTTTGTTTGGTTTTTGGTTGTTTGTTTGTTTCCTTCAGGATTTTCACAGTATGGGCTGTGGATTCAACCATACTACAGCTTCACAAAGGGATCTCAGTGCTTGTTTTCAACTCACACTGTGTTGTCTCACACATTGTCGCCAGGACCATCCCTTAGATAATCTGCATGCTTGCCTGGCATTGGCAACAGATCTCCCTGAGGCTGGTATCCTGTGTGTGTTCAATTATAACACACACCAAAGGTCAACTGTCTCCTCTGGAGGCCCGGAGAGTTAGACTATTGTAATTTTTTTTCCTGAAATGTGGTACCTGTATAACCCAGTTAACCAGATCTAACTAAACACACACACACACACACACACACACACACACACACACACACACACACACAGGAACTGACTAAGAAGATCACAGAGGAAACTTGGTACTACATATGTCTTTGAAAATTGTATTTTTTTTTTAAGTCTGTTTAAGCTGTTGTAACAAAGTAAGGTAGGTTGCAGATTAAAACTGCTGACATGTATATTTTACAGGTCTGGAAACTGACAAGTCCAAAAAGCTCCAGCAAATTCATTTGTCTGATGAAGTCTCCTTTCACGGAATGTAGAAGGCCATTTCTTGTCTTTGCAGGATGGAAGGGGTGTCTTTCAGGTCTTACTTTTTAGGAGTGACTAATTCCACTAGCGACAGTGCTGTCTTTATGATTTAATTACCCCCAGAGGCTCTATCTCCACACACTACCATATTGAGAGGTAGGATATTAGCATATGAATTGGTGGCAATACAAATATTCAAGACATAGCATATTCATAAAAGATCTAAAATCATGATAAAGATATAAACATTGGCCAAGCCATTTATAAAGTTGTGAGCCAGCTGGAAGAGGCATTATAGCTCCCATTCTTCCTCTGTCTAGGAATTGCATACAGTAACAGGGTGGTCATTTTTATTGCTAAGAAATGTGAGTTATGAGTTTCCACATCTTTAAAGCTCATATTGATTACATGAGTCATTTTTTTAATTGGGAAAGACTAATAAACCATCCAGTGGTAGATATTATCTGTCATCTAAGACAAATGAATGTTTGTGTGTTAATTATGCTTAAAATACAAGTATAAATAACTTTGCCACAAGTACACAGAGCAAGTATTTGATGAATACTGAAAATCAGAGATGGTGTCTCAATAAGGCTTGTCTTTTTCTTCCTTGCTCTCTCCCATCTTCTTTTCTTGTCTCCTTTCCTCCCTCTTATCTTTTAATCTGCAAACTGTTTTAATCCATTCTGGCTTCCTATGTGCTTTAGGCTTCAACAGAAATATTTTTATGCTTTAACATATTAAGCAAACAACATTTTTATTTTCATCAAATACATTTTTAGCTTATTTAAATTTAATACAGACCGTTTTATTACAGCCAGCAGAGCATATGAAGGGATCGCTATGTGGGTAGACAAAACTAAGGATGTTTCAGGATGAGAGGATGGGAGGAGTCGAGACAGCTCCCAGAACTGTAACTTCCTTCTTTCCTTACCATTTCATGTTAACTTTTGGATTTGATAGTCTAGCATCAACAGCTTCAGGGATAGATTCTATGTGTTCAATAAAGCCAGTTAATTTACTTTAGCATTCCTATTGCTTCAGGAAATCACCCAATGCATTCCTGGCTGGGTTTACTGACTGAGGGATTGGTCAGTCTCCTTAGAGCTGGATTTTTGCTCCTCCCATGGTTGAAAGAACACCATCTTTTCTCACAGCCGTATTTTGTTGTTGTTTTAATATTTATTTATTTATTATATGTAAGTACGCTGTAGCTGTCTTCAGACACTCCAGAAAAGGGAGTCAGATCTCATTATGGATGGTTGTGAGCCACCATGTGGTTGCTGGGATTTGAACTCAGGACCTTCAGAAGAACAGTCAGAAGAACAGTCAGCACTCTTGACCGCTGAACTATCTCTCCAGCCCGTTGTCGTTGCTTTAATGAAACACTTGAGGGTGGAAGTAGTAACTGTGAGCCATGCTTATTTAGACCACAAATGTGGAAGCTCAGGACATAAATTAGATCCTGGTGTGGAAGGTCTTGTGAAAGGTGGTGTGTCAATGGCAGGATTCCGTGGTGGGTTGGTTGGAGAAAGATCACATGGGAAGACTTGAGGTTAGAGAGAAGAGTGAATCTGATCTTTATTATAACATTCCTCTTGCAAAATGAACTACAGGCTCAGGAAGACTCTTGCAGTTTCTTCCAAAGGGCAGTCCCCTCGGGGATTTGTGGACACCCCACTTGCCCTACTTTTTACAGTCTTTACATCATTTCCCAGAATTCATACCGAGGCTTCTCCTTCCAACATGAATCTTTGAGAGACACGCCCTAACTGTGGCCCAGACAAGTGTTTAACTGTACAGAAGGTTTGACCTAGAAACCCTCCCCAAAGCTACCTAGAAGCACCAAAGGACAGAATGGGCTGGAGCATGGGAAAACAGAGCGTGGGGGCAGGGTGGGGGTGGGGAGTTGGGTTTAAACAGAGTTATTTACTTACCACAATGTGCAGATGCATCCCTGGCTGAGCCACGGGGTAACTGCTGCTGATTAAGCAAGAAGAGTTGAATTTCACTGCTAGGGAAGAGAGAAAGAGAGCTGTTGGAGTGTTCCTTATGTATCCGACTGTGTTATTTCATCACATCATTATAAAAAAAAGTCAGATTTAATTATTTTCATCTTTCTTGCTTTGGTTTTTATTTTAAGATAAGGTTTCAGGTAGGCCAGACTGATCTTTCCCCAATGTAGCCAAGGAAGACCTTCAACTCTTAACCCTACTACCTCTACCCTACTCCCCAGGTTTGGGATTAGGGGGAGGCCACGAGGCTCAACTCTATTCCTCTTATTAAAGTCAGGAAACCAGTGATGGTGGTGAATTGACAGTCACAAATCTAGTCATGTTCTTTCAAAGTGTGAACATTGATAATGTTAATGACATCATTAATAATGATGACGATGGTGATGATTTTTTTTTTTCTTTCGAGACAGGGTTTCTTTGTGTAGCCCTGGCTGTCCTGGAACTCACTTTGTAGACCAGGCTGGTCTCAAACTCAGAAATCCACCTGCCTCTGCCTCCCAAGTGCTGGGATTAAAGGTGTGTGCCACCACCAACCAGCCGATGGTAACGATCTTTACTGTGCTTTATTACAGTTTCACAAGAGAAAGGATGGGAATGTTGAATGTTGTAGTAAAAGTTAAGATGGGCCCAGTCTGAGAGCAAAAGGTAGCCCTTTTCTGGAAGGTATGGTTATCTTCCAGACACCTGAAAGATGCCTGACTCTGTGGTGTGTGTGTGTGTGTGTGTGTGTGTGTGTGTGTGTGTGTACGTGTGCCAGGACAGCTGTATACTGGGGCAGGTTAGAGGGCTCCATGAGTAAAAGCTCCACGTTAACATGAGTTCAGTTCAGATGCAGGTGGTGGAAAAACAGAACCTGATCCCAGCCAGTTGTCTTCCATCCTCAACATGCATGTAGTGCATGTGCCCCTCAAAGAAAGGAAGAAATCGTTTTTAAAATGTGTTTTGTTATTTTTTTTTCTGCTCTGTCTCAAATTTCTACAAAACACAGAATAGACATTCAGTGAGTCTTTAATAAATTAATACCTCGTAGCAATTTAGTTTACTTCCACACGTGTTTTTTTTTTTTTGAAAATTATCTTCCCCCTTCCCCCCCCCATCATATTATATATCCTCATTACAATTTCCCTCCTATGTCTTCCTGTTCTTCCTCACCTTCCTTCCCATTTGGATCCGCCCCTTTCTGTCTTTCATTAGGGAACTAAGAGACTTCTAAGGGACAATAAAAAAATAAAGTAAAATAAAGCAAAAACTAATAGAACAAACAGATGGAAAAGAGCCCAATTAAAAGCCTGTGAAACAGATACTGACACTGACACCCACGTGTTCACACTCAGAGCCCCATAAAAACACAAAACTAGAAGCCATAATTTATATTCAAAGGATGTGTAGGGTAAAAAGAAAGGAAAAATATAAATAAAATAAAATAAAATAATATGATAAAATGTTTTTTTTTAAAGCCCTAACAGTGTAAGACAAGGAACCTTCGAAGATGCAGGTGTGCTCATTGTCTGTTGTCCTTCTGCTGGCCTTGTGCCCTACCGCTCCTGACATGGGTTGGCTGTGTCCTTTGTCTCCCCAGTGAGACTCCTTTAGAGAAAGGTAATTTTTTATTTGCAAATCGCTATCAATTGGAGATAGCTTATGGGTAAGAGATGGCGGCTTTTGTCTTCCTTTCCATCTGGTGCAGACCTGTGAAGTCCCTGTGTATGATACCCCAGTTTCTCAGAGTTCATGTGGCACCGATCCTGTTGCTTTAGAGGAAGTTTTTGTTTGTTTGTTTGTTAAGGTCTTCCATGCTTCTGCCTCTTGTACTCTTTCTGCCTCTCTTTCTGCAGTGTTCCTTGAACTCTAAGAGGATTTGATGGAGAAATGTCATTTAAGGATGAGTGTTCCAAGGTCTCTCTCTCTCTCTCTCTCTCTCTCTCTCTCTCTCTCTCTCCATAATAATATCTGGCTGTGGGTCTATGTATTTGTTTCAGTCTGCCACAGGAAGAAGCTTCTCTGAGGATGGCTTAGCAAGGTACCGATTTATGAGTGACGAGGAGTCATTTTATTGGTAAGGGTTTTTGTTTGTTTGCTTGCTTTTGTTATAGAACAGAATTTGGTTTTACCCTAGGTCCCTGAACTATCTACTTTTCATTTCTTGGTCACTTAAGTAGTTGCAGCAGGAATAGGCTCCATCTCTTAGAATGGGCCTTTAGTCAATTCAGACACTGGTTGGTTATTCCCACAAGATTTACGATGGATAGGAGGAATGTTCTCCTCTTATACCACATCCTCACCAGCATGAGCTATTTTTATTTTATTTTATTCATTCATTTATTTATTTATAGATTATAGTCATTCTGACAGTTGTAAGATGCAATCTCAAATTAATTTTGATTCAAAATTTCCTGATGACTAAGGATGTTGTCTTTAAGTGTTTCTTAGCTATTTAAATTTCCTCCTTTGAGAATTCTCTGTTTAGGTCTATATCTCATACTTTAATTGGATTATTTGTTTCCTTGAGATCTAATTTCGAGTTCTTTATGTATTTTGGGTACTAGCCCTCTATCAGATGGGTAATTAGTAAAAATATTTTCCAATTCTGTAGGCTGCCACTTAGTCTGAACGATAATGTCTGCTGTCATGAGAAGATTTTCCCCATTTACTAAGTGTTAATCTTAGTGCATGTGCTAACAGAGTTAAGCAGAAAGTATTCTTCTGTGCCAATGAGGTCAAGGCTATTCCCTATTTTCTCTTCTATCAAAGTTAGTGTAACTGGTATTATGTTGCCTTTGATCAATTTGGAGTTGAGATTTGTGCAGGGTGATAAATATGAATCTATTTGGATTCTTCTACCTGCATCCATCAAGTTTGCCAGCAACTTTGTTGAAGATACTCTTTTTTCAATTGCTTCAGATATAAGATACTGTCTTTTTTTTTTCCAGAGTGTATTTCTGACTTATGTATGAAAAATCAGGTGTCCATAGGAGTGTGGATTTATGTCTGGATCTTAATTCAATTCCATTGATCAATGCATCAGTTTTTGTGCCAATATTATACTCTTTATTATTATTATTATCTATTATTATTATTTCTATACCTCCAGCAGTTCTTTTATTCAAGATTGTTTTAGCTATCCTGTTTTTTGTATGATCCCATATGAAGCTGAGAATTATCCTTTCAATTATCCTTTCAATTATCCTTTGAAGAACTGTGGTGGAATTTTGATGGAGATTACACCGACTTCTGTAGCTTGCTTGTTGTATTTTCACTATATTAATCTTACTAGTTCATGAGCATGGGAGTTTTTTTTTTTCATCTTTTGATGTCCTCTTCAATTTCTTTCTTCAATATCTTAAATTTTTTTTGTCATGCAAACTTGGTTTAAGTTACTGCAGGATATTTGAAGCTATTTTGAAAGTTGTTTGCCTGATTTCTTTTCTCAGTCTTTTTAATCATCTGTATAAAGGAAAGCTACTGATTTTTGTGAATTAATTTTGTATCCAATTACTTGCTGAAAGTGTTTATTAGCTGAAGGAGTTGCATGGTGGAATTTTTAGGGACACACACACACACACACACACACATATACACTAAGTATAGAATACTTGTAGATGATATATTAGGTATACTATCATGTCATCCATCTACTTTGACTCTTTTTTTTTTTTAATTTCTCAAGACAGGGTTTTTCTATGAAGCTCTAGCTTTTCTGGAACTCATTCTGTTGACAAAGCTGGCCTCAAACTCACAGAGATTTGCCCATTTCTGCCTTCTCATGCTGAAATTAAAGGTGTGTGCCACCTTCACCTGGCAATTTCTCCCTTTCTAATTTGTTTCCCCCTGATCTCCTTCAGTTGCTGCATTTCTGTAGCTAAGACTTTAAGAACCATATTAAGCTGGGCAGTGTTGGCGCATGCCTCTAATACCAGCACTTGGGAGGCAGAGGCAGGTGGATTTCTGAGTTCAAGGCCAGCCTGGTCTACAGAGTGAGTTCTAGGACAGCCAGGGCTACAGAGAAACCCTGTCTTGAAAAAACAAACAAAAGAACCACATTAAATAGATATGGAGAGAATAGAAAACCTTGTCTTGTTTCTGATTTTAGTGGAATTCTATTTCTTCTATTTAAGTTGATGTTCACTATGGGCTTGCTGTAAGAGACCTTTATTATGCTGAGATATGTCCCTTCATCCCTAATCTTTCCTGGACTGTTTTGTTTGTTTGTTTTTGAAACAGGGTTTCTCTGTGTAGCTCTGGCTGTCCTGGAACTCACTCTGTAGACCAGGCTGGCCTCAAACTCAGAAATCTGCCTGCCTCTGCCTCCCAAGTGCTGGGATTTAAGGCGTGCACCACCACCGCCCGGCCTTTCCAGGACTTTTATCTTAAAGGGGTGTTGAATTTTGTTAAAGGGTTTTTCTCTTTGTTTACACAGTGGATTACGCTTACCAATTTACATATGTTGAAGCATCCCTGCATCTCTGGGATAAAGCCTACTTGATCAGGGGGGATGATCTTTTTGATGTGTTTGTTCTTGGCTTTGGTTTACAAGTAATTTATTGAGAATTTTTTGCATCTATGTTCAAAAGCATATCAAAGGTAACTTAGTCTGTAATTACCTTTGTTAAGTCTTTATGTGCTTTGGGTATCAGGGTAACTGTGCTCTTGTAAAACAAATTGGGCAGTGCTTTTTCTGTTTGTGTTTTGGGGAATAATTTATGGAGTATTGGCATTAAATCTTCTATGGAAGTCTGGTAAAATTCTGTGTAAAGTCATCTAGCCCTGAAACTTTTTTTTGTTGGAAAACTTTTAATGACTGCTTCTATTTTACTACATGTTATTAGGTCTGTCTGAATTGCTTATTAGATCATGATTTAACAGTAGTAAGTGGTATAAATCATATAAATTATCCATTTCAGGTTTTTAAAGCATGCCCTGTGATTCTCTAGATTTCCTCAGTGTCTGTTCTTATGTCCCATTTTTCGTCTCTACTTTTGTTTATTTGAACATTCCCTCCCTCTCTACCTTTCAGTTGCACAGTGGTTTCTTAATCTTATGGATTTTCTCAAAAAACAAACTTGGTTTCACTGAGTATTATTTTTTGTTGTTGCTCTTTTTTGTTTGATTCTTTTAGTGATTTTAACCTTGGTTTTAATTAGTTTTACCATCTACTCCTTTGGGCATGGTTTGTTCTTTTTTTTTTTTTTCTTAGAGCTTTCAGGTGTGCTGTTAAATTACTAACTAGTATGACATCTCTTCATTTTTCTTTCCCTCATAGGCATTAGTGCCATGAACTCTTAGCCCTGCCTTCACTGTATCTTTTAAGTATGGGTATGTTGTTTACTCATTTTCATTGAATTCTGTAAGTCTTTAATGACTTTGTTAATTCCTGTCTTAATTCATTTTTTATTGATGGTGACTTGTTCAGTTTCCATGTGTATGTAAGTTTTCTGTTGTTAACTTCCAGTTTTATTCAGTAGTGTCATAGGAGGCAGTATATTATTTCAATTTTCTTGTATCAGTGTGGTGATACAAGAAAAAAGTTTTGAAGAAGGTTCTATAAGTTACTGAAAAGAAAGTTTTCTTCTTCTTCTTCTTTTTTTTATGTTGAGGTGAAATGCTCCAAAAGTATTTGTTAGTTCTATTTGGTTTACAACATCAATTGCTGGGTCCAGCATTTCTCTGTTTAGATTTTGTTTGGATGACCTGTCTATTGGTGAGAGTGAGTTATTGAAGTTTTCCACTATCAGTGTGTGAGGAAGGGTCATATGTGATTTAAACTATAGTAATATTTCTTTTTACAAACATGTGTGCCCTTTTGTTTAGTGCATAGATGGTAAGAATTGCTATGTCCTCTTGGTGGCATTTTCCTTTGATGAGTATGTGCTGTTCTTCCCTATATCTTTTGATTAGTTTTGGTTTGAAGTCTGTTTTGTCAGATATTAAAATGGTTATGCCAGCTTGCTTATTAGGCCTATTTGCTTGGAATATCTAATTTCATTCTTTACCTAGAGGTGAAGTCTATTCTTGACAGTAAGGTGTGTTTCTTGGATTCAGCAGAAGGGCAGATTCTGTTTTTTACAAAGATTCAGCTAATCTATGTGTTTTTATGGGGCAATTGAGATCATTGATGTTGAGAGATACCAATGAGCAGTGTTTGTTGATTCCTGTTATTTTGCTTTTGTGGTGTGTGTGTGTGTGTGTGTGTGTGTGTGTGTGTGTGTGTGTGTGCATGGGCATGTACAGGCATGAGCATGTGCATGTATGCATATTTCCCCTGTTTAGATTGGCTGGTCTGTGATTATTTGTTCATTGTGTTTTGGATGGTGTGTTTCATCTCTTTAAGGTGAAGCTTTCTTTCTATAAGAAGGATTTTCTTCTATAGGACTGTGTTTGTAGATTAGATAGATATTGCTTAAATTTGGTTATCATAGAAGGTCTCATTTTTCTCCATCTATTGTGATTTATAGTTTTGTTGGGTATAGTAGTGTGTGGTAAGGGGAGCATCTGTAGCTTCTTAGAGCTTGCAGTCCAGACCCTCTGGCTTTTAGAGTCTCCATTGAGAAGCCAGGTATTATTCTAATAGTTTTGCTATCATATGCTACTTGACCTTTTCCCCTATTCTTTGTTCTATATGTTTATTATTTTGATTTTTATATGCCAAGGGGATTTTTTCTGGTTCACTGTATATGATGTTCTCTATCCTTCTCCTACCTTATAGGCTCCTCCTTCTTTACATTAGAGAAACTTTCTTCTATGATTTGTTGAAAAATTTTTCTATGCCTTTAACCTGTGTTTCTTCCTCTATTCCTATTATCCTTATATTTGCTCTTTTTATAGTGTGCCAGATTTTTTGGATGTTTTGTGACAGGAGTTTTTTTTACATTTCTTTGGCCAAAGTATCCATTTCTTCTACTGTATCTTCAATGCCTGATAGTGTCCTCTCCACTTCTTGTGTTCTGCTGGTGAGGCTTGCCTCTGAGGTTCCTGTCTGAGAAGCTACATTTTTTATTTCCAGATTTCCCACAGTCTGTGTTTTCCTTATCGCTAGTTCTACTTTCGGGTCTTAAATGCTTTTATTTTCCTTCCATTATTTGCTTTTGTTTGCATAGTTTTCTTTAAGTGATTTACTAGTTTCCTCTTTAAGGACCTCTATCATACCCACAATGGCTGTTTTAAGGTCTTTATCTTATGCTTTGGTTATGCTACAATTCTCTTACTCTATTAGGGTTGCTGGGCTCTAGTGGAGATGTGCTGTCTTGGCTGCCACTGACTGTGTTGTTATGCTGCTGTCTAGGCATCTGTGTTTGAGAAGATTGCAATTCTAGGTGCTGATGTCTGGTTTTGTCTTTGTTAGAAGAGTATTTTGTCTCTGTTTCCATCTCTGGTTATTAGGAGGGTATGGTGGCTGTATATTGCTTGTTAGGGAATACTTGTTGGATTCTGCTTAAGGTGGTCACCGAGGGTTCCCGGTAAAATGTGTTTCTAAGTATTGGGAGCTGATAATTAGGAAAGGGCATGGGCTATGGGGGAGAGGTTGTGGAGGCCCACAGATTGGAGGAAAGAAGTATGTTCTACTAGGATTTGATTAGTCCACTAGAGAAAAGGGCAGAGAGTGAAGAGAAACTATTAACCATCTGTTGAAGAGCTAGAGCTGAGACTTAAGGTTTGGATCTAGCCAGGTGGAGATCTGGAACTGGTCTACTGGCTTTGCTGGCCTAATTGCTTCCCTGGCAGGCTTTGCTGGCAGGTTTCCAAGCAATGCCTGAGGGATTTGGAGGTTGGGATAATAGGATGGGTGTGGAGGAAGGTTAAGAGAAGATCTTCATGATTCATAGGAGACCAGTGCAGACAGGAAGTGGAGGCTACAACAAGTGACCTGCTACAGAGCTGGGGGTGATACTAAGGAACTGGATATGGAGTAGAGGAGGGAGCAGTGAAGATCTGCACTTAGGCTATCTACTTCAGGATCCAGAAGGGCTTCAGGTTCCCAGGGAATTCCTGCTGGCGCTGAGGCGGGATAAAGTGAGGAAGTGGGGGGGGGGAGGGAACTTTGGAGGGGAAGATCTGTATGATGTGTGTGTATGTGTGTGGGGTGTTGCATCACGTGGACTGCTACAACGCTGGGCATGAGACCAAAGGATGGGTTTGAAGGAGAGGAGAGAGAGGTGCAGATCTACAGCTGGTCATTGCTCCTTGGCTGGAGTGGCCAGTAGCTTCCTAGAGCCATATTTTAATCAAGTAAGATATAAACAAATCTGCAATTATTGTTTTTCCAAAGCATGCCAGGCAATGCTGACAAGTAGTCATGTCGGAGACCGTCTGACCTAGGAGACATGGGATTGGCTCCTGTGAGTCTTGATCCCCTTTGTTTTCACTACAAATTTCTCTATAGTCATCCAATCGGCTTCTCTTTTTACCACAGGCTTGACACCCAAACAGATCTGCTAATTGTTTGTTCTGGTCCTAAGCTCTGACAACTATTTGCTGATATGTGTCACTTTTTCTTCCCTTTTAAAATATTATTTTATATTTCATCACCTTCTCATTAATCTCCAAGACCTCTGGTACGTTCTTTCTTGCTCCTTCTCAAATTTATGCCCTCTTTTTTTTCATTAATTGTTGTTATACATACACACACGGGGATGGTATAGGGGAGCAATGATATTTCTTTCTTTGACAGCCCATGATTTTCCAGTTTTCTTCTTCACAATGGCTCAGGGAATCTCACACCTCAGAGATTCTGGAATCTGGGGTGAAAAATCATTTATGACTCAACTATCATCAATAATTTTGTGAGAGCGTATTACTTTATTTATTTGAGGGATGACAAACAGGCCTCATTCTAAAAATAGTCCCCACCAATTTCTGTGGGACTGCTCACCTCACAGCGATGACAGTGTGGCCTAGGCCACTAAAGAATGTTTTTGAGAATTGTAGCTTTTTGTGATTCCTCCCTTCTCCTAAGAAATTAACTCACTGTGTTAGTTTATAGAGTTCAGCTGTTGGCCACTTTGTCTTTTCTCTTCCCTCCAGGTCTTTCTCTTTCCCTTCCTCGTTCCCTCCTTTGTACTTTGGCAGCCTGACTCTGACTTGCCAGCATTCATTCTTCATTCCATTAACCTTCTCAAGGTGAGCATATCTGATTACATTGTTTGTCATGACCAAACAAGGTTCGCTCTTGTTAGACAGGTGTTGGCTCAGGTGCTGGTGCCTTGGCTTGGATGCTGGTCTCTTGGCTTAGTCACCATTGATCAACTCAGCAGAGCCGGTTTCACGGCAGGCTCAGGAGAAGTGTCACTGGAAAGCCTTCTGAGATTCCATTGAGTAGGATACAACTTACCGAAGAGCTAAAGACAAAAATCTCTGGACAAGAGGAGGGGGGGAGGGGAGTCTCATAAACACAGTCCGCCCAAGCCTTTCTGTTTTCTTGCAGTGTTGATGGCTTGAATTGCCTTGATTTCCTTCTTCCTGCCTTTCTTCTCATCTTTCCTCCTTCCTTCCCTTCCCCTCTTCCCCTCTTCCTCACTCTCTTCCCATCTATTTGTGCAATGAACGCTCAGGAAGATATTCATCTACTCCTTTAGTAGCAGCCTGAGGGGAAATAAAAATCCAGAAAGCACTGGGACGTGACTCCTACTTGTTTGCCATGACTGCTGTTCTCTTCTCATTCTCCCTGTTCTGCCCAAGAAGCATTCCGAGCTGTAACTGCTTACAGTTCTCTGGTGGCTCCATACACTTGCAGAAACATTTTTCAGCCTTTTTAACTTTCAAAGATATATGAATTGGCCATCTTGAACTTCAATGAAGACTAAATTTGGACCTTCCTTCATGAGACCCCCTGAATGTGTTTGGTAACCCACTGTGGTGTATTCTATATCTTATCCATCCAACAGCCCACCTCCTCCTTTCCTTCATCTACTTCCTCTCTATTTTTAACATAGGGTTTTATTATCCATCACAGATGGGCCTGAAACCCACTCTGTATCTCATGCTGGGATTGAACTGTGTATTTCAAGCTGGGCAATTGTGATGATTTATATATGTTTGGCCCAGGAGTGGTACTATTAGGAAGTGTAACCTTGTTGGAGTAGGTGTGTCACTGTGGGCGGGGCCTTTAATACCCTTGTCCTAGCTGCCTGGTAATCTGTATTCTGCTAGCAGCCTTCAGATGAAGATGTAGAACTCTCAGCTCTGCCTGGACTATCCTTTCCTAGATGCTGCCACATTCTCACCTTGATGATAATGGACCGAACCTCAGCCCCAATTAAATGTTGTCCTAATAGGACTTGCTTTGGTCATGGTATCTGTTCACAGCAGTAACACTCTAAGACAGTGATCCTGTTCACTGGGGATCCAATAAGTACTGGGATGATGGGCTTGCCCTATGATACTGAGTTCAGCATTATCCTCCTTTGTAGCCTTCCAAATGAACCTCAGTTTCCTTAGATTAGACAAGAAAATCATCTCTGGAAAAGTCAATTTTAGCAATTGACCTAGGAAGTCTCGTAGGCAGATTTGTAGCCCATAGGACACAAATGAAAGTCTGTTGGAGGGTAGCAAGGGACTATTTCTCTCAATCAAAGGACAGCACACAAAAAGAAACTTTGTAGTTCAGGGAAACTCCTGGTTCCTGGAACTGGAGTGTTCCTTTCTTACAGGAACAAGTGGTTTGGAACATTACAGGCTTGGTTGGGAGTGTCCTTTGACGAGTAGGGAAGCCAGTTGGGTTGCGCACATGCTGGCACTGTTGCTATTGATCTCTGCCTCAGTCTCAGTTCATGAAAGCCACTGTTAGCTGCTGCTTCTCCTGATTGCAGTGGCACTGTTCCTCACCATTACCTCCTCTCTGTGAACAAATGCAGCCACTTCAGAGTTCCTGTCATTTGCTTGGGATCAGTGCTGCCAGTGAGCAAAAACCATCTTTACTCTTAAGCACTGCCATACTATTGGTAGCAGGAAAGCATCTATAATTGAGTATATTTGGACACAAACTTACTATACCAATAAAAATGAGGCAGCTACACTGGCACAAAGATGCTATGCTGTCATTGAGTGTTAGAGATTAGAAGAAACCCATACTGACCAGGCAAATTGTCTTTGCAGTGTGCTAGCACACTTAAAAACAGAAGAGAAGAAGAAGAAGAAGAAAAAAAAAACTTCTTTCATCTCAGTAGAAATAAAAATAATTTCTAGTTTAATGATCTTCATAGTCTCCCAATAAGACAACCAAACCACACATTATGAGAGCCAAAAATCATCCATCATCAGCTATATATGTTTTTTGGTCTATATTATTTCTGTCCCAGACACTGGAAGCCTGGACTTATCCCAGAGAAGAGAACTGTCATCCTGTCACATGACTGCAATTGGCAAGTCTTACCAAGAAAGTTTGGCAGATCCTAAGAACAGGACTAACATATGTTTTATATATGTGTGGGTAGGTGTATATATAGCCATCCATCTACATACATATATGTATACTTATTTATTTAGAAGCCTTAGTTAAAGTTAGAAAAATTAATTTTGCATATGGATAAGTCCCACAAATTAGCACTGGTTTAAAAGAAGCCTAAGAGATATCATTTTGCTTCTTTAAAAGTAAAAATGCCAATGCAAATTTTAAAAGTAGCGTATCATGCTAATAACTTTTTATCTTTAGATTATTGCTCATTTTTCCGCAATGATTCATTCACTCATGCAACAAGTGTGTGACAAACACCAGCTGTAAAGAGGTACCATTCACAAAGACCTTTGCCCCGTAGAACCCTATGATCTGTAGAAGGCAGGTAATGAAAACCCCTCATACACATATCATTCAAAGATCATTAGAGAGGATCATCATGTATTCTGAGAATAAAGAAGGGAGAAGACACATGGCACTGGCTTCCACGGAGGTTGTGCAATATTGAAGGGGGAATGAAAACAGTAAACAAGCATCAATGTGTGTTCCTGGAGCAGAGTGATAAAGCCAGTGTATGAAATTTTAGTCAAGTGACATATTAAAATTCCTGATGACTATATTTATGTAGGCAGAGAAGACTCTTCTTTGAAGACACTTAGGCTTTGCCCCAAGAGACCATAGGAAGAGTATTTCCAGATGGAATCAAGTGTTTTTTTGTTGCTATCAATAACAATTATGTTTATGGGTTGTGTGGTGGTATGTGCCTCTTGTTCAACACTTGGGAAATGGAAGGTAGGAAGATTTTGAGTTCAAGGCTAGCCTACATTATATAGAAAGCTAAGTCCCAAAATAGAAGAGGATATTAATAACAGATTAATCCTTTCATCATCAATATATGTGACTCTGTGTCTATATCTACATGGGTGAGAGTGTGCGTCTACTTCTGGGAGGACTCACAGTGGTTCATGATGCTGGCTGTGACTTAGGACAGAGGTGATGCTTCAAGAGTAAGAGGGAAGACGAAAGAGAAGGCAACCCCTTGGAGAGGAAGGTGTGGACAGAACCCAGTGTTCATTGGCAACAGCAGAGGCACTCTGTAATATAAGGCGGGCAGAGGAACAAACAGCAGAGTAATATAAGGCAGGCAGAGAAGAATATAGAGTAAGGAAGACAGGGGTGGGATCAAGCTGAAAAGGGATAGAAGCTCCTGTGAAACTCATTTTCTCCATATTTTTTTTTTTTTTTGCAATAAGGTTATATATACTGAGAGTGTGAGAGTCAAGAGTCAAGCGTGATGCGGAATGATCATGAGGGAGATGTGGAAGTGCAATGGGAGGGCCCACTGCTCTTGATGACTCCCTCAAGACTTTCAGGCTGGATTTAAGATGCTATTAGTCACCATGACCGTTACATCCTCATCAGTGTTAGCTTATATTGAGATCTGTCAGTTTAACCAGGTAAAGGGCGGTGGCAGAGGTCAGAGTGAGAGATATTATGAAAGATAGACTTAAATATCAAAGAAAGACTCTCTGTCTAGAAGAGAAGGAAAGAAAGACCCATGGAATAGAAACAAATAATGCTACAACCACAAACCCAACAGTTCAAAAAGACTCACATTTTAAAGTTAAAATTATTGTTATTAATTATTATTATTATTGCTGTGATTTTTGTATTAATATCTGTGATCTGTGTAAGTGCAGGAGCATCCATGTCTGCCACAGTGCAAGTATGGCAGTCAGAGGATAATTCCAGTGGTTTCTCCCTTGTTGCCACCCTTGTTTTGAGGCAGGGTCTCCCTTATGTCTATTGCTAGCTGGCTGGAGATCTTCCAGGAGATTTTGCTGTCTCCATCTCCCTTCTCCTCATAGGACTGCTAGGGTTATTGAAATATTTCATCACATCCTGCTTTTAATTTGTATTTATTCTTTGAAAATTTCGCACGTGCCTCCTACCGTGTTTCCTGATTGCTCACTCGTTTCCTTCACCCTCCCTCAGGACTCCCATCGCATCACACTTCCAAATTCTTGTTCTCTGCTTATAGTTTTTGATGCTATCTGTTTATTATTTTAACCTACGGGATTCATTTATTTAGTCCATTTGGCTTTTTTTTATATATAAGTTCAGGGATCAAACACAGTTTGTCAGGATTCTGTACCCACCAAACCATCTCCTAGGTCCCATTTTAGGAAGTTTTAATGAAGTCAAGATGTTAATCGTGTATTTGGGCAAGGGTCACTAGCCAGAGGATGGTATACTTGACCTGAGATTGTTGAGATGATCACCAGGTCTCATGGAAATCGAGGAGATCTGGAACTTGAGAGTCAATGGAGTTCTGTATGAGCACTGAACTCAGCTAGAAAGCCAACAAGAAGAGTAAGACAGTGAAGAGACAGTGATGCAGGGGCTAAAATTATCATGGAATGGTGACATAAGCCTCTATGGAGCTGGTTTGGAAGGATGAAAACAATAGGCTGGCATGGGCCCCGGGAGAACATGGTGGGCGGTTGCAGTTACAGAGAATGCAGAAGTGTGTTTATCTTCCCCTGCCTCTGGTTATA
The DNA here is from genome assembly GCF_947179515.1 of Apodemus sylvaticus. NCBI lineage: Eukaryota > Metazoa > Chordata > Mammalia > Rodentia > Muridae > Apodemus > Apodemus sylvaticus. The sequence goes on along the minus strand of NC_067476.1, from coordinate 37,087,445 downwards.
ACAGGGATGCTTTCAACAGGCCCAGCTGGATTGCACTGAGAGTAAGAAAGCAAAGGGAACTCTCAGAGATACTGGTAAGGATACAGACAGGTTTGCTGATGACTGGCTTTAACTACAGGTTGCAAAAGTGAAAGCACGGGTCAGATAGAGGAAGTGCAGAATAGAGAAGGATGATTAACTAGGTGAAGGGTCAGAACATTTTCTACTGTAGTCTAGAGAGTACAAATTTTAAATCAACATCCCTGATGCTTTCTTTTGGAAATGTTCAACCTTACCTTTTAATATGAAAGCAATATGGTAGATGCTCCCGTGAAGGTTTATTTTCCAAGACATGTACTTGTCATGCATGAGTAATAAACTGAGCCTATAATAGAGTGTGCTTCTGATGCTGGATGAGAAAAACAGTAAAGATTCTGGTCAAAATGTCAGTGTTTGGGACCCAGGGAGCTGGCTCAGCTGGATGGCTTTGCTTACCTAGCAACGCGAAAGAGTTATCAAAGCCAGGCATGGTGTCTCTGTAACCCTGGAACAGTGGATGGCAGTCAGATCTCTGGAGCTCACTGGCCAGCCCGTCTAGACAATCAAGTGGGGCTCTAAGTTCACTGAAAGACCCCATGTCAAAAAGTAAGTTGGGGAAAACCAGAAGAAGATACTAGGTATGTACCTCTGTGGCTTGTGCACACACATGCACATGTGTACACACATATGTTCCCCTGCCCATGCCCTACAAGGGAGTGTTGACTCTTAAGAGGAAAGACAGTTTAAGATGGGAAGTAATTCCCAAGTGTGCTGCCCAGTTGTAGTAGCCCAGAATGAGAGAGGCAAGAACCCGCTGATGGGGGAGAGAGCAGCAGATTGGGTGATGGTATCCGACTATCCGACGTACAGGATGGGAGACTCAGATTCACAAGTTTGAAAAAACCTGATGCCAGGCTGCTCAACATGGTGACTGAGCAGAAGTCACTCATCGCTGAAGCACTAGGTAGAAACATTTTGGATTTTTAAAGAAAGAAGATGCAAGTATTGGTAAATATGGGAACAGGCAAGATTTTCTCTTAGCTCTTGACTATGTCCCCAAACTATCATGGTGTGGGCTAAATCAGGTTTCCCAATGTATAATAAAATGCAAATGATTCTATTATCTTCAAGCCAATCAAGTTAGTACGTATCAAACTGTGCCACTACCTGCATGGTATTGGGATTGAGCTGACTGACAAGAAATACAAAAGGACAGCATGTACAGAAAAGCTATGACTACGTGGGCAGGGGATGAGCTCTCCAGCAGCTCAGAGACTCGAGGTATCTTTAAGATCAGGCTCATTGCAGAGTCAGGCTAGCTAATCTTTGTAAGGGTGTCTTTAGGGAAGCAGTTTCAGGCTGCAGTCATCCTGGAGGAGAAAGCTATGGTTGGTACTTTACACACGCATTGCCCAACATCCATCAAGATCCATGCTTGACCAGGGGAAAGCCTTGCTATTTCCAAAGGCCTAAGGCATTGAGTCTTCACCACAGGTATGTGTAAATGAAATATTTATTTTAGGTAGCTCCTATAAAAGACCCCTAAACCTGCTATCTTATATATAAGCTGATAACCTTGATTGGGCAGGTTCTATACTATTCTCACCGATATCCAAACCCTATATCCCCTGTTATTTGCTGTTTGAGTATTATCTGGGCTGCTTCTGCTCCATCATCCTGTCCTCAGGATGCACTTCCGGCCCCATGCGTATGATCCAATCCATCCAGCCTCATACCCTCCTCCTTCTCTCTTTGTCTTCTCTCTCTTCCTTCTTCTTGTTTTCTCTCCCTCTCTCCCTTCCCTCCCTCTCCCCTCCCTCCTCTCCATCCCTCTCTCTCTCCTCTTTCCCCCTTCATCCCTCCTTCTCCCCTTCCCTCTCTCCCTCCCACTTCCTTCTTCCCTCCCGTTTTCTTCCTTATTCTTCCTTCTTTCTCCCTCCCCCCCTCAGTCTCTATCTTAGAGCCCCAGCCTGGGAACCAAAGTACCACTGTGCCTACCTCTATTCTCCCTAGTAATTTATTTGATCAGTCAGAGAAAATTGGCAACATCATTTGGTGGGCTTGAGAATATACTTGTCTAGACTTCAACCAGGTCTTGGTATTTAGCATTTGAATACAGAGCACCACCAGACCAACCCTCAACCAATGGCTGTGCTCCAGTCAGGAATGCTCATTCCCACAGAGGTATGTGTGCTTTCCATAAAGTTGTCTATTTGAGCAACAGGTGTCTTGTGCCAGACGCATTTGGAGCCACTCACAAGCTACTCATTGTGATAGGACAGTGAGCTGCAGAATCAACTCTGAAAAATCTCTGAGTTGAAGCCATTGCCAATGTTAAATAAATACTGTGTCTGTACACAGCTTGTTTTTAATAACTCTTTAATACCTTTTCATACACTTTTTTTTTTTGGAGCCAGGATCTTGTTATATGGTCCTAGTTAGCCTCAAAGTCATAGCAATCCTCCTGCCCCAGCCTCCTGAGTGCTGGGATTTCAGGCACGAGCCATTACGCCCACCTCATGTCATTTTCTGTTTTCTGCTCCACACCACTGATTGTACCCCACAGAATTGGAACAAACATTATCAGTGCTGTTGTTATTTTACTTACGCTATTTTAAAAATTCTCCAAGTGCTTCAACTATTTTACGATAATAAACCAGGCTGTACTTTACTGAGTGATATTAACTCTTTCAGACCTCCAGAGTGTAATTTGGTATGTTTTCTGAGCAATCTAGATGTACTAACGTGCTCCTTGATGGTAAATTAGGTCCTGGGATACTAATTTATTGCTCATAACTTATGAGATCCCTGTTGTACTAGTGACAAAAGAGACAGGATTGTCTTTTAAGAGAATGTTTCATTTGCTCTTAACTAAAGGAAACAAAAACCAGTAGTTTGATCTAATTAAAGCGTATTAATGTATGTTTTAGTTTAACTTCTGTTGCTGTGATAAAATACTCTGACAAAGCGAGGCATGGTGATACATGCTTTTAATTCCAGTACTTCAGAGGCAAAAGAAGGTGGATCTCTGTTAGTTCAAGGATAGCTTGGTCTGTATAGTGAGTTCCAGGCCACTCAAGGCTGCATGGTGACATGCTGTCAACCAACCAACCAACCAAACCAGTAGCAATGACACTGACGAAAAGTGACAACTTGGGGAAGGAAAGGTTTACTTTAGCTTACAATTTTACATTTCCATGCATAAAAGCACGGAAATAAGGCAGCCAAAGCTTACCATAGCCGGGCATACCACATTCACAGTCAAGATGAAGGGTAGAGAGAAATAGTGTGTTTATGTTTGTGTTAAACTCACTTTTTCTACTCGTGTACAGTCCAGCATCCAAAAGAGAACTGTGCTGCCCACAGTGGGCTGGGTCTTCTTATATCAATTAATACAGTCCAGAAAATTCCTATGGATGTACCCATAGACCAAACTGATTTAGACAGTCTGTCACTGAGACTCCCTTCTCAGGCGATTCTAGATTTGATTGAGTGGACAATCAAAGCTAACCAGTACAGTGTCTGAGCCTAGACTTTTCTTTTATGCAAGCTATTCTTGTCTTACAGGAAATTCGTAGTACTGCGAGAGTCATTTTACAGTGGATGGATTAAAACGTGACATACATTTAGCTACTATTATGAACAGAGCCTTGTGCATTGCACAGTGGGGGACAATAAATCAAACGAGGCTTCTTGCTCTGGTTTTCTTAGGTTTGTACTACCCTTGCATAGGATGCAGAGATTCATGCATGTGTAACTACGTAGGACAGATAGAAGCCAACAATGTCAAAAGAATGCTTGGAATAAGTGATTATCGATTATATAAATAATAACACTTTATGATGACGGAACTCTTTGCATCATTCAATGTTACTGTAACAACTTTACACACACTGACCAAAATACCTCTCACAACAGCCCAGTGAGGTGGGTAACATTATTCTCTCCTAGATAAGTAACTCCCACTAACAGCTAGTAAGTGGCAGAGTTGAATTTTAGAACTAGGTCTGCCTGCCTGCAGAGCCCTTGATCTTAATCTCTTATCTCATTATGTTTCAGAAACACACATTTTAAGCTGGGTAGAATCGATAAGTAAAAGCCAGTTATTGTAGGATATGGATTTTTGCCACTCTTGACAGACAGAAGATGTGACATTTCAACTGCTGGCAATAGGTCTTCAAGAGTTCTTCTTAAAAATGCAAATCTGTACTCCCAGGAGGATAACATATTTAAAAAAAATAAACATTTCAGGCTCCTAACTTGTGTGTCCTTGCGAAACCTTGCAAATAAGTTGAGTGACAGGTAAGCTTTGAAACGGGTAAGGAATAGCAGGTGTGGAAGAAGGGAGAGGCAGTCCTGACTGGAAGGCTGGGAGAGATTTTTGCTTTGAGGAAACAGGCATCACAAAAGAATGGGGCACCCACAGTGGGCACTTCTACATGGGCATAGGATAAAAAAACACCCAGTGCCAAACTCACAACTCTATACTTCTGTGTAAGGCCAGTGTTACTGTCCTAAAAAATTCAGTCACATGTCATTAACAACTGAGCAAATTAGCAAGTACAAATTTTAAAAAATTATATTATTGGCCCAAGCAGTGTCTGAGATACCAGTTCCATTGTCTAAGAATTCCAAACCAAAGAAGTGTTTTCCTTTTCTTTTACATCTTTTGCTCTACCATTCTTTCTATAATGACATATTTTGCCCGTGATCACCAGTAACATGATTCTAAATTAGTGTTATATTCAGAACAGGGATGCTAATATAATCAATTGCTAATTAGTTCTGTTGCTCCTTTCCATTGCAATTACGCTCCTATGTTAGCATAATACTCGTCGGTATATGACTCACAGAATTTAACTGTGGTTTTACTTAAATACTTAGTTTCCATCGTCATAAAGCTAATAATTATAAGGATAATGATAATAATAATAATAAGCACAAGTAGTTTAAGGGTTAGAGATGGGAGTCTGAAAATGATCTCTTCAAGATCTGCGTTTATCCTACATCAATAATTTTGCAACAAATTTGCCCAATTTACAAATCAAAAATAGATTCTTCTGTCAGCAAAGTATCAGTCTTGTATCTGAAAATCAGGCACAGCTTGTTCATCGTCAGAAACCACAGAGGCTCTGGAATCAGAACCTAGCTGCCAATTTTGTTGATGATGCATAAGACGAAACCGGGTACAGCTGGCTCCTGTCTCCTGCGCTCGCTTCGCAGCACTGACATTCATGAAAAATCTGTTTGTTTTTTGTTTCAGGAAATTAAATAGCTATGACTAAAATGAAGCAGAGGGAGCAGATATATCTGGGTAATAACCAGGTGCCATTTTTATTTTTAAATTATTTCCCCCCCCCCCCATAGAATCACTTGATTTATTGAGATGCTGCTTTGACTTGACCTGTTGGCACAAATGACCTCAAATAATACAGGGGATCACTCCTGCCTTAGAAAAGCTAGAGGACTCCATTTTTGATACCCAGAGAAGAAACAACTTAAATAGCTTGTCACTTAGCCTCCACCATAAATAAGTCGGTATCATGTCCTCAGTGACTACTCCTTCTAACGGGGTGTCATATTCCACATTCGTAAAAATAGCTTCATTTGCTGACATGTGAACTGCTTTTTCAGAATGAGCACTTAATGTGCTTAGCACCTGAGCCTAAAGCTTTCACATTACAGAAATAAACCTATTCCTAAATATTACCCTAAAATGAAGAAACAAGAGGGTCTTACATACTGCAACATTAAGTTAATGGCATAAAGCTACATTTTAAATCTTTAAATCTACTGGAAGCTTCGTGAGTCGGGAATATTCCTTTCTTTCTAGCAAGACTTAAATAGGCTCTGCCTGTTCCAGGGTTAAGGAGAGGAGGATTGGATACATGCAATAACTGTCAGCACTCTGGATCTTTTTAAAGTGATCATAAAGACTATAATAATAACAATTATTATTATTATTATTATTATTATTGTTAGTGTGTGGATTGAACTGGTGTATGCATGGGATGAAGTTGCCCATACTTGCCTGGGTGGAGGTCAGAGGTCAACAGTGTGCCTTTACATGAGTTTTTGAGACAAGGCATCCCACTAACACTGGAGCTTGCTGCTTTGGTTAGACTGCTTGTCTAGAGAATCTGTCTGGCCAGAGAGCCCTTAGAATCCTCCAGGCTCCACCCTTCCCCAACACTGCGGTTATGGACCATGCCAGTATGCCTGGCTTTATATGTGGGTGCTGGGGATAGAGCCAAACTGGTTTTCGTGCTTACAGAGCAAGCACTTTATCTCCTGAGCTCTTTCCCTAGAGCTCCCTCCTCAACCAAGATCTTAAAGATACAAAGAGAGGATGGAAAGAGAACAAACTGTTTCTTTTTTTTTCTTCTGTTCTTTCTTTTTTCTTTTTTAAAGACAGAGACTCAACTCATAATCTTGGCTGGCTTGCAACTCAGACAGATTCACTTGCTTTTGCATCCTGAGTGTTGGAATTACTACCTTGTCTGGCCTGACATACTTTTTTTTTTTTTATGGATTTGATTTTTTTCAAGACAGGGTTTTTCTGTGTAGCCCTGGCTGTCCTGGACTCACTCTATAGACCAGGCTGACCTCGAACTCAGAAATCCACCTGCCTCTGCCTCCCAGAGTGCTGGGATTACAGGCTTGTACCACCACTGCCCGGCTTCTTTCTTTCTTTCTTTCTTTCTTTCTTTCTTTCTTTCTTTCTTTCTTTCCTTCTTTCTTTCTTTCTTTCTTTCTTTCTTTCTTTCTTTCTTTCTTTCTTTCTTTTTTTTCTAACATACTTTTAAAAACTACAGAATAGAGGGATGAAAGCCTTTACATTTGTTTATTTATTTATTTATTTATTTATTATTGGTAGTCAAGATTAAATCTAAGGGCCTCTCAGATGCTACTGCCTCTGGACCACATACCTAGTCCCCATGAGCTTCTTTTCTCTCATTGTTCATTATGAACAAAGAGAGTTGGTCAGAATCTCAGTGGTAGAATATATGGTTGCCATGCAAGAGACCTTAGATTAGCCAGGCTTGGTAGCACAGGCACATGCCTTTAATCCCAGCACTCAGGAGGCAGAGTCAGAGTCAGAGTCAGAGTCAGAGGCAGAGGCAGAGTCAGAGGCAGAGGCAGAGGCAGAGGCAGAGGTAGAGGCAGAGGTAGAGGCGCGCAAATATTTGCGACTTTGAGGCCAGCCTGGTCTACGTATTGAGCTTTAGGATACCAGGACTACATAGAAAAAACCCCATCTCAAAAGACTAAAACACATAAATAAGAGGCCTTTGGTTCCATCCATAGCAGCTTCAAAATAAATAAATGAAAAATTTAAAATCTAGCATTGTAACAAATTTGAAAGGCAGTTCTATCATAGAAAGAAGATACTTAACCAACCAAACATGATTTGGTAAAAATAGGATATCAGGAATAAATAAACACAAATATATTAAATACACAGAATCACACATGATTAGATATATAATATATATATATGCATAAGATATATAATAAGAAAAATGTTATAGTCCTGAGAAAGAAAAAAATAGCATAAAGTATAACAATGAACAAAAGAAAGTTTTGAAAATATATACAGTATAAGTGCAAAGAGATATCGACTGCTAATGCTTCTAGAAACATTATTTACAACCCGTGTCCATCAACAGATGAGTGAACAGAGTGTATACATGGTGGAATGTTGTTGACCTTAAAAAGGAAGCAAATTCTGACAAATCTACAATATGGATGAAAAATGAAACCATTATATTAGCTGAATTAAGCAAATTACAAAATTATAAACATTGTGGGGCTTCACTGATTTTTAAAAAATTGTATATTGTGTGTGTATATAGATATGCACCCATGAATGCAGTTCCCTAGCAGGCTAGAAGTAACAGCCCAGGGCTGGTGCCTGATGTAGGTGCTTAGCTCAGGTCCTTGGATGAGCAGTATGGACTCCTCACTGCTGAGCCAGCTCTCCAGTGCTGGACTTTATTACATGAGGTATATTCGTATCTTAAATGACTACACAGAATGCCTTCAGCATGCACCTTGGTATTTGTTTGATGATGGCATTTGCTTCTCTTCTATATAGACTACAATGCAGAGGAAAATAAAAATAGACCTGCATAAGTTAAATCTCCCCCTATGAACTTGTGTGTGTGTGTGTGTATAAAAAGGATATATAACTAGTTACATAAAAGGGAAAAGAAGTATAAAGTTGGACAAAGGTCATGGCTTAAAAAGATTTATTTTTTTAGAATGTATCCCTTTCTTTTGAATTTTAAAATCACCATTCAGATATGTATGAATTGGGCCTGTGAGATGGTTCAGTAGGTAAGGCCACTTTACACCAAACCTGATAACCTGTGTATGGTGTCTGGGACCCACATGGAGAGAGGAGAGAGAATCAATTCTTGTAAGGAGCCCTTGACCTCTACATATATGCATAAATGAATAAATAAATAAAACAAATGTTTTCAAGGAATTTCACTTCTATGTATTTATTCTAAAGAAAGACCTGTCCATAAGCAAAATAATGTAGATGCAGGAAGATCTTGCAAACAAATGTGCACCCATCAGGTACTGGAGAAATAGATTTGCAATGGAGTAGTATGCAACTAGAAAATTAAGACACCTTTTATTTATTCCTTCCTTCCTTCCTTCCTTCCTTCCTTCCTTCCTTCCTTCCTTCCTCCCTCCCTTCCTTCCTTCTTTCTTTCCCTTTTTAAAGGAAAAAACACAGGGCTTCTGTGTGTAGTATTATCCCCTGGCAATCCTGGAATTTGCTCTATAGATCAAGCTGGCCTCGAACTCAGTGATCTTCCTACCTCTGCCCACAAGTACTGAAATTGACGGGTGTGCCACCACTGCCCAGCAAGAAGCTTTTCATATACTAATATGAAACTATTGCCAAAGTAAGTCATTAGAAGATAGCCAAGGGAGAGTGTATGTGCTCTCCTGTCCTTCAAAGAATATACGTAATGTCTCTATGAGAAAATATAAGGAGTCAATGATGTTGAGTTAGCCTGGCAAGAAATCAGTGCAGGGCAACAAAGATGTGACAAAATATGTCTTTGGCTTTGGACTTTTTGAATTCTGAACATTTGAATATGTCACCTGTGGAAACCAAATCAAATTATAATTTTCAATATGTAGGGTATTTTAAAATAGCCTTGACTATTTTCATCTCAAGTCTTACTTTTCTCCCTATTGTAAAACCAGTATGAGATCCTCCCTGTATTTCTACCATTCTGGTTTAATTCCACAATGCTTAAGAAATCAAATCTGTTATTCCTGCTGTGATGGGAAGAGTTGTCAGCATGTGTGGGCAGCAGTGGCAAAGGATTTTTGAATATAAGCCACGTAAACTAAATACTAGAGTTGATTGGATTATAAACTCATGGTTGATATAGGAGACGTTTTATGTTAATCTTAATTGTAAATACATTTTATGATAGAAATGGGGGAAAGCTCTAGACTGCTCTGCCATCCTGACTTGGGGGCAGGAATCTGTAATCTAGTTTGTGCTATCCAGCAACAGACCAAGGACCTGAGCAGGAAGGGGAAAGAGACACTCATATGTCTATCCAAACTGTGTCTGACTACTTCTACATATGCGTCTTACTGGGGTAGATAGAATGGGCATGTTCATGGTCTTTCTCTTCTGTGTGTTTAGAAACTAATTCCATTGTGTGGACTGGAAATCTGGTCATGAACTAAGCTTTATGGAAAACTTATGAAAAGGAACTTTCAGGGGCTGGTGAAATGTCTTAGTTGGAAAATGCTGGCTTGTTCTACAAGCAGGAGTATGTTTATCTACATAGATTTTAATCTCCAAAGAATGGAGAAAAAACAGGAATTGATACAAATGTTTCAAAGGTACATAGAAAATAAACTAAATCTAGGCCTTTGCTCTCAATACTTGGGAGAAGAAGGCAGGGACAGAGAGGTTCCTTGTCAGTTTGAGGCCATTATCATCTACAGACCAGGGGATATTCTCTGGGAAGATGTGACAAGATGGATGAATGGGACCTGAACACAGCTAACCAGCATGTGGTAGAGTGTAGGCTAGACTAAATGGGATAATTTAAGTTATATCTAGTCAGAGAAGAGCCTAACTATATGGCCAAGGTATTTGTGGTGGTTTGTAGATGCTTAGCCCAGAGAGTGGCACTATAAAAATGTGTGACCCTGTTGGAGTAGATCTGTCACTGTGAAGGTGGATGTGACCCTCATCCTAGCTGCCTGGAAGCCAGTATTCTGCTAGCAGCCTTCAGATGAAGATGTAGAACTCTCATTTCCTCCTGCACCATGCCTATCTGGATGCTGCCATGTTCTACCCTTGATGATAATGGACTGAACCTCTGCACCTGTAAGACAGCCCCAATGAAATGTTGTCCTTTTAAGAGTTGCCTTGGTCAGGCAGAGGTGGCACACGCCTTTAATCCCAGCACTTGGGAGGCAGAGGCAGGTGGATCTCTGAGTTCGAGGCCAGCCTGGTCTACACCCTGTCTTGGAAAAAAAAAAACAAAAGCAAAAACAAAGTAAACAAACAAAGAGTTGCCTTGGTCATGATATCTGTCCACAACACCCCAACTAAGACAGTATTTGTAAATATATTTTGAGTCTGAGTCTTATTTTGGGGAGCAGGGGGCTGGGAGGAAGAACCAGGGCCAAATTTCAACACACAAGGACCTGGGTTCCATCCCTAATACTCACATGAAAGACAAAAGTCGGGATTGATGGTTTGGGTGAGTTCTCAACAAACTGTCATAAAAGCCAATGCAGGCTGTTCCTGAGGAATGCTACCTGAGGTTGATGGTTGATCTTTGACCTACACACACACACGCTTCATAAAATGGAGTGTGCTGCATACACCATAAATACCTGGTACCATGTGACAAGTTCACTTCCATCCAAAGTCTGTGTTACTCTCTATCATGCTATGTAATTATAATTTCTCTTGACCCGGATTAATCTAGAACCTGAAAACTTGTGATGGAATTATGAAATTATTCAAGATGCATAGCTCATAAACCTAATTGATCATTATACGAAGATATACTTTTCCCAACAAAACCCACATCTTTTCAAGGACATCACAGCTCCTACTGTGGGGCCATCTGTCTTAGTACTGAAAATTTGGGTACTAGTTAAATGGATAAATCTTTAAATAGAATCTTAGCATGACAAATGGCTCCAGTGGTCTTTCTTAACGGAGTAAAAACGGTATTTTCAGTGGATCTGCAAGAGGCCCAAGCCAGTAGCTCTGAACACCTAAATCTCCAGATGCAGGGATGGCTTTTGCAACTTCCAAAGACAATAAGCCACAGAAATGCTTTATGCATCATTTGCTTGTTTTATATTATTTCATTTTCAATGAGTCTTAGTAAATAGCTTAGGCTGGCCTTGAACTTCAGCCTCAATGGTGCTTAGGTTTTAGCTGTGTACCAACATCTGCCGTTACCTCATTTTTTGATTATTCTTCCATCACATGCATATATGAGTGTGTGTATATGTATGTATATACAGACAGACAGACACACACACACACACACACACACAGACACGAATCAGAAAATACAGACACACCGAAGGTAAATAAAATCCTAGTTCTATAGCCCAGGCTGCCCTTAAATTCAATATGTAATCTAGGCTGGCCCCGAATTTTCTGTGTACTACTATATGTAATCTAGCCTTAAACTTAGAGCAATCTTCTGTCTCAACTGTCCATATGCTAGGATTAGAGGCATGCACAGTTACATCCAGCTTCAAGGATAAATAGTTAGATTCTCAAAGATAATTTACATTAACAAGGAGAAGCTGGACATGGTGATATAGACCTTTAACTCCAGCACTAGAGAGGTAGAGCCAAGTGGCTCTCTTGAGTTTGAGACCAGCATGTTCTACATGAATTCAAGGTGATCTAGGGTTATGTCAGAGAGAGAGAGAGAGAGAGAGAGAGAGAGATTTCCCTATAAATAATATAATGTGCACATGCCTATACTAAATGGGAATAACTGGATAGATTTTTGTGCAGACGTTCACCGCCTCCCACTCCACTCATCCTTCTGTTTCTGAGCCTTCCCAGATTCATACAGGTCTGTAAGGAACAGCATCCATTACCGTAACCTTTTCAAGTGACAGCACTTTCTTCCTACACAAGATACTGAAACCACGGGATTATTAAGGAGTGTGACTGTGAATGTGAAGTGTGTACATGTATGTACTTATACACAGTGGGGAGAGTTTTATTTTCCTGAATGTACTTAGCCCAGTCCTTTAAGGATCTGGGTTTATTTACTGTTCGGCCCAGTGATTTGTTTCAGGTTATTACAAAATACTATGCAATTGCAGATGTTGTACCTCTATGGGAAAATAATCAGCCATGCATATTAAATGAAATACAAGGAATACAAAGGAGATATTTTGTTTGAAGCAGAGAAAAAAGATAAGCAAGTTTAAATAAGAATTATTAAACTTTATAATACACTATCATGATTATAAAACATAGAATGCTACTATATAATAACTTTATGTATTTTTATTCTTTTTATGTTATGTATTTTAACTTAAAATGATTAGCTAGACTCCCATCTCCCAGCTATACACAAGTATTTTCTCTCTCTCTCTCTCTCTCTCTCTCTCTCTCTCTCTCTCTCTCTCTCTCTCTCTCTCTCTTTCTCATATTTCAAGACAGGATCTCTTTGTAGTTCTGTCTGTCCTGGACCTCACTATGTAAACGAGGCTGGATTTAAATTCATAAAGACTTGCCTGCCTCTGAGTCTAGCCTGACTCCAAACGCTGAGATTAAAAGTGTGCACCACCACACCTGGCTAAACATGCATCTTTCTGCCTCTCTGTCCATTAATTTATTAAATCATTTATTGACACTTTTAACAGATAACCACTGATGATGGCTAAACGAGCCAATGCTTCAAACTGCAAGATGGTGAAGAGAACCCTCTTCCTCACAGAATCGAGGACGGTTGCACGATGGTCGCAATAGCGCTAAAGGAAAAAACAAACAGCCTAAGTGGAGTCAAACAGAACTCCACTTCTGAATATGGGCGTGGGAATCCAGGGTGGCAGTGTGGAGCTAGTGGAAGGCAGGCGAGTTCACAGAGGACTTGTGCTCAAGCTAGGTCTTGACATTTAAACAGTGAGGGGATTTCGCTGTAGCCTAAGGATGGTGTTCATGAGATTCCAATGCCTACAGAATGGGCCCTTTCAGGGGACCACAGTTAGTTGATGATGGTAGGATGGAGGTGATGCTGTTGAAGCATCTAAGATGTCAGAGATGGGGGACAAAGTTGTTATAGGTCACTTGGTCAGGTTTGACTGTACAGTTTTCTTGTGGTGGTAGTAGAAGGGTTTGTTATCCATGTAGTAAGGATATTCCCATCCACATTAAAGTCTTAACCTAAATTAGGAACTTGGCATTGGCTTGAGACCTAGCACATATGATTATGTGAAATCTCCCTTCCCCTGCTCAGAGCAGTAAGCCAAATAAATAAACGGTACATGTGTGCATTGATACTGGCTAACAGATAAGTTCTGTGTTTATGATGCTGCAGTGGGTAGGGGAATAGTGTAGGTGTATCAATCAGGGATTGCCATATTTAAACAACAGAAAATTCATTTCTAACTTACTTCATTTGAAAGACAACAAACTGGCATGTCTAGTAATTCACCTGTAGTGGCAGGAACAGCTTGATCCAGCTTTAAAGGGTTTTAGTCTTCTGTTCTTCTCCCTCCCTCCCTCCGTTCCTCCTTCCCTCCCTCTCTCTCTCTCTCTCTCTCTCTCTCTCTTTCTCTCTCTCTCTCTCTTGCTTGGGGATATAATTTCAATTTTCCCTCTCCCATGTTGAAGTGTAGAGAACAGAAGTCTGGCCAGTTGGGAAATGGATAAGCATTACCTTTGATTCAAATGAATGCAATTTGTGCAGCCTTTGCATGAGGATGCTTCTCAGGACACACCTGGATACAAGCATTGTGAGATCATGGGACTCCTCTGCCAAGTCTACACTGGGGCTCTTCTTTCATAATTACTTCTTTGAGTATCAGTTCTGAGTGAATTGTTTGACCTTTGGGTAACCTGGATCCTTGTCAGTTTCATTTTGTATTTCTGTTTGGCCAGGGCCCTTTTTCTAGGTACAGAGAAACCCTTTCCCCCGCACTTAAAACTTTTTCTGGATGGTGGTATATGTGTGTGTGTGTTTGTGTGTGTGTGGTGTGAATGTATGTGTGTAAGATATGTATGTGTAATATGTATGTCTACATGTGTGTAATATATGATCTCAAGGAGATAAGTGATGTGTATATGTGCATGTATGTGTGATGTATACATGATATATGTCTATGGTGTTTGCATGATGTGTGTTTATACTGTGTGTATATGTATAGTATGGTGTGGTGGTGTAGTACCAGAGTGATGCATGTGCACGGATGTATGTGGTGTGTGTGTGTGTGTGTGTGATGTGATGCCAGGGGATGTGTGTGTACATGCATGTGTGCTATTGTGGGCGTGTGATGTGTGTGTGTGTGTGTGTGTGTGATGTGATGCCAGGGGATGTGTGTGTACATGCATGTGCGATGTTGTGGGTATGTGATATGTGCATGTGTGTGTGTGTGTGTGTGTGCATGCACAGGATGCATGTGTACAAATGTGTATTTGTTTTTCATTTTCATTAGCCATAAAAAGGTGTAGGGTGGAGTCTAGGTGTTGAGGCTTATGCCATAGCTTACTCAGGGGCATGCCTGAGGCAGGAGGACCACAAGTTCAAGACCAGCTGAGCTACAGTGTTAGCTCCCAACTAGCTAGGAAACTTAATAAGATCTTGTCACATACTAGAAAGTAAATAAAATAAAAATAAAATAGCCCTTTCTTCTAAGAATTTAGAACTTTATAAAGAAAAGTTAGAAACCCTTACAGACCCTTTCTGTTTGCCTTGCTTTTGCCAGTTGTGTGACAACAGCCTCCTATTTCCTTCCAGGAATTGGGAAGAAGGAAAAAGCAAAAGCAGAAAACACAGAGAGAAGTAAAACACAGATATCACAGAGATTTGAAATTCTTCTCTCGAGATACATGATATTTCAAATTAGTAATCCAAACTTCCTTTCCCTTTTCCTGTGTTTTAGGATCTGAGAAGGCAGAGACCAATGACAAATAAGCTGGAGAGGAGTGGGCCCTGTGGACAATGTGTAATGTAAATTACGCCTTGACAGGTATCGTATGCCACCCTTCTCATTAGCATAAAATTTATGTCTAAGCCTCGGTTAAGGATTTGCCAGGTTCTGACTAATATTCAGTAAAGTTACACAACATTTTGTGTTTATAATTTTTAATTACACTCCTGGGAAATTGATTTTTAAAGGGATGTGAGTTTTCTTTCTGCTCCTCTCAAGTCTAAGTCACCTAATTCAAACAGCACATTTAAAATGCTCACAAACTTCTAGCAAAAGCAATTCAAGGACCAATTGGCTTTGCTGTGTATGACATCGCCAGTGCTTCACCATGGCAAATGAGGGAGGTTCTGGGCTCCAACCAGGAAAAGTACAAGCTGTTGCTGTAATCAGTGTAGGGAGAACTAAAGTCCTAAACTTCACTAGTCTGTGAAACACAGAATTGAAGAGGGAAGCCAGGAAGGACCCTTTTGTGGTTAGAAACAAGATGAACTCCTAAAAAAAACGACTAAGAGAGTAGGGCCTGAAGCCCAGAGTCAGGGGTCACCAGGCATTTAGCTGGAGCATCAAGAGAGGTCGAGAATACTGAGGCTTTTCTTTTACTCCATTCTCTCCATTCACGGCTCTGATTGGTCGAATGCAGCTGGAACCGTGTATATAAGGAAGCCATGGAACCTCAGCTTTGGCTGTGCAAACAGGAGGAAGACTGTGGAGACATGCATGGCCTAGGCTCCTGAAACCTCATGAAGACTTGTTTTGGGGGAATCGGAGGCAGATGCTCACGAGACATTGTTACATTAAAAATGTTGTTCACACTGTAAGCCCATTTGGATAAAAATGTATGTATTTAGCAAAGTGAAAAGACAAATGATGTCTATCAAAATAGTAACAATGGTTATTTCCACAGAGTGGCATGATTATTGATTTCACTTAAGTATCTTCCCCCTTGTTTCTTATGTGTTCATTTTCTATACTAAAGATTAATTTTGAAAAGGAGGTTAGGGGATGAGGGAGTTATTAGCCCCATATCAGCTTACATATGCTTCCCAAAAGCATTATTCTGGCACAGCCAATGTTCTTGGTTTAGTGTCACAAAGGATTTCAAACATATGGTTTGATGTTGATTGTTTATTGATTTATACCATTAACACAGTTGATCAATTGCAGTACTTTCCAACAATGAAAAACTTGGTGGATTAACCATTAAAATCTAGTCAATCTTAGGAGAAAAGTCAACTATACATCTCTGCCAATATTTGGCAGTATTTGGCAAAACCAATTAGGTTTTGCAATTTTTTTCTGAATTTAGTCACCCGTATTTTTTTAATTAATTAATTAATTAATTTTTGATTTTTATTTTATTATCATTATTTTTTTGTCACCCGTATTTTTACAAACATTGCTTGTCCATTTGTGGATCGATCATGCAACTGGTCTGACTATTTGAGAGGTAGTTTAGGCTGGCTTCAGAATCTTGGTATAGCCAAGAACGACTTTGAACAGGAGCCTAGCTCCGGGTGCCTCCACCTCCCAAGTGTTGGAATTGCTACCCTATCTGGCTGACTTGTCTTTTTAAATAAAGAAAGTTTGTACCTCTGTAATTCGGGTTGTCTGTTCTCTTTCATTTGGAATACTCAAAGTCTTTGTGGCTTATCCAGATAACCTTCTATTTATCCACCTTACGGTTGCTAAGATTTGCTTATACTACAATGTCAGTGATTTTTCATGTCAATCACCAAAACTGCACTGCACAGGATTTGGCAAATATTTGTGCTCATTGCTTTGAAATCTCAAGCTGTCAGGCACCTCTCTCTAAATACAGACCAGGATTAACTGAGCAATGAAGCAAGAGTGCACAGCAGCTCCCCTTATACATTCTTCAACACCGCAATTGTAGAAGAACCCACTGAAGGATTTAATCTTAGGTAGGCAGCGAATTTGGAAACACTGGGAAATGTCCATATTCTAAACCAGAGAGGTAGAAAAACTGTGACAAGCTTTATGCTATCAACGAAATCCAAATATTTATAAAACATTTTCTATCCTTCTGTTTGAAAGATTTCAATATTCTTGGTTTTACTTTCAGGGAATTATTTGGGTGTTTGCACTGGTTCTAGAATGAAGTGGCTTTGTGTGAGTCTGCTTTACCATTGCTGTGCATAACAAACTACCCAAGCTGAATGTCTTGGAAGAGGAAAGTTTTATCTGAGCTCAAGGTTTCAAAGAGTTCAATCCAAGGGGAGATATTACCATTGCTTTTTGGCTTGAGAGGAAACAGAATATCCTGGTCGGGGAATGTGTGTGGCAGAAGAGATTTGTTGTCTTATGGTACCCAGAAAATAAAGATGGAGTGGAAGAGGGGTCAGGATTAGTATTAAGGCAAGAGTGCTTGGTAATAACATTTTCATGTAAGGGCCTACTCCTTTCAATTAGGTCCCACCTCCTGTTTGCAACCTTTCAGTTGCCTATCAAGCTATGAGCCAATCAGTTGTGTCCATACCCTCATGATAACATCCCAAAGATACCTCCTATGAACTCAATGTGCATCAGAGATGAAGCCTTAAATGCCTGAGCCTCTGGGGGAACATTTCAGGTGCAAACCATAACACATCTCCAACCACTAATAAGTCTGGGCACGCTTAATATTTACTCGGGCTGTGGTAACTTTCCTTCTCCTAGAAACTTAAGGACAAGCCCAGTGAGATGCCTCGTAGGGCGAAGTTACTCGTGGTCAAGCCTGAGGTCTGAAGTTGGAGTCCTAGAATTCACCTGGTGGAAGGAGAATATTGATTCTTTCTAACCATCACACACTGCAAAGAGTAGCTGAAACTCAGAGCACCACACCCCACCCCGCCCCGCCCCATGATGAATGGGCAAGACAAATGAATAAATGTAAACATTAAAAAAGGAAGAAGTGTAAGGAAGGAGTTTAGCAGAGATCACACTAAAAGTGATAAGAATCAGTTCACTTGAAAACTGTGGGAGTGGCAGCGACCCTGCTTCTGAGCTGCGCAAGGACTTTAAAACCAGCTTAAGGAAGAGACGAGGTGTTAGGTAGGAAAGGAGGCAGATACACTTTTTAAAACTTTATTTATTTATTTATTTATTTATTTATTTATTTATTTATTTTGGATTTGGTTTTTTTGAGACAGGGTTTCTCTGTGTAGCCCTGGCTGTCCTGGAACTCACTCTGTTGACCAGGCTGGCCTCGAACTCAGAAATCTGCCTGCGTCTGCCTCCCAGAGTGCTGGAATTACAGTCATGCACCACCACCGCCCCACCAGATACACTTTTGAAACTGGAAAAAATATTGGTTAACTTTTAGTTGTGATCACACTTCAGCAGTGTCTATGTGAAGCAAATGTTTTGGCTCCAAACCTGTTTCTTTCTCTTTTATGTTTTCTTTTTTTCAACCAACCTGAAGACAAGAGGATAAGGCAAGATGCATTCTTTTTGACTGTCTAGGAAGGCCAATGAGAACCCTGCTGGGGCGTTAGCCTCTGGTGGAAAACTTATTACCTTTCCAGGGGTGGAAGTCACAGAAAATGGTCCTAGTGTACTTTGTAAGGCATAATCAGCCCATTTCTCCCATGAGAAAGTGGTGTTGACAAGGGTCTGGGATAGCAACGGAGGTGAACACAGCTACCAGCATGCAAATGAAACAATGGCGGCCACCGTTTTCCTCTCTTAAATAACTGCAGTGGTATATACTCTGTTCCTTTCCTCAAGTGGTACTAATATATTTACTTTTTGGGAAAATGCGCAAATAGAAATATGGTAAGTAAGTGTACAATGAAGACATGATATTCAAACTTCCTGATCTTCCCACTTCCTGACCAGTGATGGGTCACTACACCATTTTGCCTTGATTTTTGCCTGTGAACTGTTTCTGTAGCACTTGTTATTTATGGACCTCGCCTCATCACTTCATTCTCCTGGTTAGATATGCAAATTTCCTATGTATCAGCACCCCAGAGTGTAGAGTTCATAGGCCTGAGGCATTTGGCTCAGATGAAACAGTGTCTTAGGGGTCAGAAAGATAGATGGCTCAGCCAGGAAAAGTCCTGTCAGCAAGGTCCTGACCACAAGAGTTGGCTACTCAGAATCAAATTGGCAGAAGAAAGACACTCAAAAGTTATCAAATACCAGCTCCCGTACCAGCGCCACGGCATGTGAGCGCATTTGCACACACACACACACACACACACACACACACACACACACACACACACATGAACACGCAATCAATATTAATGCAATAATGAATACAGTCTCAATCGACTGATAATTGATAATTCCAGCAGAGTAGCTGATCTTCATTCGTATCTGGGAACCTTGATGAATAAGACATGCGTCAGGGAGTGTTGTGACAGAAACGCCTCAAGATGGAGATGGCAATGGAAGTCTCTGCAGAAATATTTACCTATAGAGAAAGTCCCTTTAAATGCCAGCCTTGATTGGACTTCCAACTGCCAAAGGACCAGACTTGGAAGATCACCACAGGCTGTGCCACCACGAAGGCCACAAACATATAAAGTGGCTGAGATGGTGAGTCCTGAGACCCAGGCCTCGCTGCTTTTTCTGGACCCTTTGGTAAAATGGCTTAAAAGTAGCACGGGCAGACGTTTAAGACGCCAAGTTCTTTATTTTTGGGTTTTCATTGACAATTTCCTACCCCCAAAGCACACTGGACGCAGTTGGGGTGGAGAAGCGTCGAGACCTTTGAAATCAACTTAGTTGGAACTTGCAGGGGAGTTGAGCCAGGGGTGTCTGGGTTGGCGCTCGGCGGCTAGAGGGTGGGGCAGCCCCTCGGTCGGGCGGGCGGGGAGTGCAGAGCGCGGAGGGAGCGCGGAGGGCTGGGCCTACGGCCTGGCGGCAGGGCGCGGCGGGTCATTGTTTCCCCGGGCCGCTCCTCCCGCCAGGCCGGCGTCACTGGCGGGGCGCCCGGGCGGGCGGCGGGTTATTTATAGCGCCGGCTGCGCGCGTCACGGAGCCCGGCCGGGCTGACGGGGCCGCTGACGCGCTTGGCCGCGGGGCCGAGGGCGCGGGGTGCGCGCGGGCGGCGACAATGGGCCGGAGCGCGCCCCTCCCGGGCCTCCGCGGGCCGCTCGCCGGGCCCCCCGCCCTCGGCCCCGCGCCCCCGCGGGGGTGGCTGGCCTCGGCCCCGGGGCTCAGCTCGGCGGTCCGCTCTCCCTGCCGCGCGCCCGGACTGCAGGAGGAGCTGGAGCCGGGCTGCTCGACCACTCCGCGCCCGGGGACGCGGCGACCTGGGGCCGGGAGCGCTGGGCAGGTAACGTGTATTGGACCGGGCTGGGGGCTCCGGGAGGCCCGGGGGCGGCCATTCCCCGACTTCTGTCCCCGCGGTGGCCCGCGCCGGGGCAGGAAGCCGAGGTGGGTGTGGAGCGCCAGAGCGGGAGAGAAACTTCGGTGTGACCAGTCCCAACAGGCTCCTCCCGAGAGGCCCGCGCCACCCGGGGAACCTTGTCGTCCTCCTCCCTAGACCCTCCCCGGCCAGCCCTTCCCCTCGTCTCCCCCATCCGGAGCCCTGGGACCACCACCCTCTGGCTCTCCGGAGCACCACTGTCGCTCTGGCAGGGACTTTTAGGGACTTGTTGGCCGCGGAGGCCAGCC
Organism: Apodemus sylvaticus; assembly: GCF_947179515.1. Taxonomy (NCBI): domain Eukaryota; kingdom Metazoa; phylum Chordata; class Mammalia; order Rodentia; family Muridae; genus Apodemus; species Apodemus sylvaticus. Next base: position 37,066,604 of record NC_067476.1, on the reverse strand, counting down.
TTGAGCCCCGTCCTTCCGGCTGCTCCGCAGCTCCCTCGCACGTGGCAGGCAAGCAGGCTGCCGAGAACTTGCTGCGCCTTCTAGGAAATTGCAATCGATTTGTAACGCACTTTCGCTAATTGGGAGTTCAGAATTAAACTTTAATAAAGCATTTGTGTCGTCTCGTCTAATTGTGAAGGCTTCCATTCGTCCTGGTAGACAGACTCTTAAGTCTCAAGTTAATGGCGCTAAGCTAGCTATCCCCTCCCACCCCCCACCCAGTACAATTCCGTCAGCCGTCGTCGGCGCAGCTGGATTTCTGTAAGGTACAGATGTTGCTAATGGCAGCTTAAGCACGGATGGGCAGATAGCATACGGAATGCAACATGTTGCCATATGGTTCCTTTAGCCTTTCACCTCCAGGGATATCAATCATATATATTCTGGGAGGAACCTAATGACTCTCTGAACAGCAAAATGAATTACCTGGTACAATTTATATCCCTTGACCTGATGCATTATAACAACAGGAAGATAGCATCGCCCGATTGCTGTGGTATAAATTGAGTTACAGAGCTACATTTCAAATTCTGTAATCAACTATTGGTAGTCTGAGGGACCCTACACATCGTTCTGGAAGTAAAATCGGTGTCTGCATCTTCTTTCTCCACCCTCTTCCGTCTCTAGATATGCAAAGTTAATAAAGTTTAACAAAACTGATCTTGGAAATTGCCACTCTATCTACTAACAGGTGAGGTGTGGAGAGGTGGAAAGTACAACTTCTGGAGTTAGTTACACCTAAGAATTCTTTAAGAACACCATGCTTCAAAGCCAGAAAATCTAAGGACTCCTAGGAAAAGTTATCAGTGTTATTCCTAAATATTGTTACATATATGAAATTTTCACCTAAAACCAACAAAATCCTACTTCAACTCTTAAGAAAACCGTTCTAAGAAATAATGACCTTAAAACCTCACTAGAACTTTTTCTGCAAACCAGTTCCTACACCCTGCTCCTTCTCGGTATCTTAATCCAAGCCTTGGTTGTGGATATAATGTGTATATAACGACTTTTTCCTTTCCAGGATGTCAGTATCAACACACCGAAGTCATCGTTTAGATCCTACTGAATGGCTTAGTAATACTTCACACTAGATTTTAAAATCTGGTGACTAATCGTAGCTGCCTTTAAGCCTGGAATATAAACATGATTGTCTTTTTACCGTACCTTGTATTTTTGATTCACAGATGCAGATCACAGTAAAAGACAAGCAATAACCTAAGAGTACAAATTCAAGTATTATTCACACATTAATTTCACATTTACTTTTCCGTATGAAGGGATATCTAAAGCTAGAAACATATAGGGTTTCTTTTTCTGCATTCAACAATATGTAAAATGTTCACGTGAACCGATAGACTAGACTACCAAAATATATAAAATAGACAAGAGCGTCTAAAAATGTGTTTATTTTTAATTTTATACATTTCAGAAAGTGATAGCATTTCCAAAGTTTATATATCATGTCCTTTCAGAATCATTTTTAAAGGCCAAGATGACACCCTCATCCCCTGGACACACACACCTTCTAATGGCTGATGGTTTGTGAAGCAGTGTTTGGGTTAGTTCAGACATTCTGTAATTATATCTAACGCCTTTTGCCTATTTATATATCAAAGAATCTTATACAGAACAACTTAGGCTGCATCTCACTTATGGCAAGATGCTTTGCTGGGCCTGATTTCCATAATCTTTACTAGCTGAGGTTTTAGTTTGTTCTGTAGCACCAATACTCTATGAATTTAAACTCAGACCAGGAGTGAACTTGTCAATAATGACTCCATCTTCATGACCTGTGAATTGACAGTGACCATGTCCCTTAATCAGTCGCACAGAACCTGCCTTATAAAGCTGTTATTGTCCTGGCCAGGTTCTGCAACCTTTTGTCAAGCCCTGTGATTATTAAAGTGTTCCTCCTTCAAATCCAGGCCAAAAGGCCTCCTGGGCTTCGTTTCAGAGTTCAAGCAAAATCTCAAGCAGCAATATTTGCTTTCTGTCTCCAGTTGTATCATTCTGTGTACATTTCACCGATAATCTCAGGCACCTTGACGGATATAAACTATGCATGCTTTTATCTACCTACATGGCAACAAACCTCAGATCTTACAGCATCACTTCAACTTAAGGAGTTGATAGATGTATACTGTTACTCTAAATAATGTCTCTGACTGCCAAGGGAATGACACAACTGCCATTGTGCTTGTCCATTAGGAAATAACTTTCTTTTTTATTTTTGAATGGTCAAACTTACACTTATCTTTTCAGTATTACCCTTCCATGTTGTTAATCGGATAATTTGTTTAGACAGGAAAACTTTCGAAAAATATGCATAGGTTGGCCAAGAAAATATTTCTGTGTTTCTGATGGCCGTGGATATAGGAGGACCTTAAGAAAAAAAAAAAGACAACTAGTTATATTCCCCATACCAAGTAATTATATTTCCACTTTTTTTTTTATCCCAGATAAATTTGTGGTCTTTAAGTTATACCAAGTTTGTGGTTATATCAAGGTAGCCTGTAACCAGTTATGAATAGGCATTAGGATTCTGGTAAAACTCCTCGTTCAGTTAAGTGGGGTTGTGAGTCATCAGGAAAGAGTGTGGACCCCACTGCACTCAAGTCTGCTTTTCGAATTCAAAACCCCTGTTGTTGTTGCATTCGAAGCTTGTTGCTCTCTTTTTTATGAGCATTTCATTAACAAAGGAAGTGGCAGTCTGTCATTTTACCCCAGTCAAGCAGGAAGTGGTCTCTCATCCTCATCAATATGCAGCTTTGTCTTCCTGCAGGGTGGTGTGAGTGCCATACAAAGCCATAGGAAAACTTGAGCTGGGTTACCCTTACTTTGACTGAAGACTGACAGGAGCTCTTTCTTTAATTAACCTTGTTCTTTTTCATGTTCTGTATTCAGATATTGAAATACAGTATTTTTATACATTTATCAGATTGTGTTTGCATTTATTTAATTTATGTTTCTTTTTTTAAAGCGTGTAGCCTTGAATGTTTGTTCTGATTTTTTTTTTTTCACATCATTACTCTGGTACTGCTTGATGTAACTTGATTAGCTCCCTCCCCAGTCATGATTGGTAATTAAAATAGGCATTAAAATTAGTCACTTAGCAATTTTGCTGTTCAATTGGCAATTAAATTACTTAATTGCAATTAAAGTCCTAATTTTAATTGGCAAAATGATAGATGTAGATTTAAGATAATATGTATAAATACTTTAATAAGTGTCTATATAAGGATTACTTAATTACTCAACTTCAAGTTTATGCTGTTAACTTTAGAACTTTTAAGTGAGCAATGAAATTTATATTACATCTATTCAAAGGATATGGTAATTAGATTTATTTCTTATCACTATAAGGGTCCTTGCTATAAGTTACTTTTGTAGTGTTCAAATTGTAAGCTTTATAATTGAGAATTGTGACAAGGAAAAGGGCATATATGTCTTCGTTGAATATATCAATACCTTATTTTCATTTTCATTAAAATAAGAGATTCTTTACCAATTAGCTTGAGAGAAAAAATAAAATGTAGTTATTTTCTTATTAAAGTAGAACAAAAAGTAGAACAAAGTATATGTATGAGATTTACATATAATGGTTGGAAAGTGTACATATTTTCTCTGTTTAAGGAATATATTTTATCTGTTTAAAGAAATCTTGTCTAGTATGTTAGAATAACTAATATCATTGGCTGTTGATAGAATTTTAGATGTCTTTTATAATAGTATATAAGTTTATTTTCAGAATTTTAAATGTATCTTAATATCTCCCATGCTTACTGAAATGATCAAATAAATTCTAAAATTAAAATTATTCTTCTTTTTAATAAAAGAGACTTTTTCATAAGAAAATATTAAGTCGTCTTTATAAAAGCAAGTATTAGGGGAGGGCCACTGTAAGCCAAGTATTAAGGGAAAAAAACCCAAAGATTTTTATTATGTAAAATAGTTTTTGAGTGGCATGAGGCCTTACCATATGTTCAGTTTTATGATTTTAATTTATAAGTAGAAGCTTCTAGAGAAAAGTGCTGTTTACTTCGGCACATCTTTACACATTTTCTAGCATTGAGTTCTGAATTAAAGTAAGACATTTTAAAAACCCATGGTCCTTGGTGAAAAACAGGCTGGGTAAAACTGAAGAAAAGCTGCCTGTATCTCTGTGGCTATCAAAGAAGCTGTCCACTTCTTCCGGTGTCCCACAGAAAGGGGCAGTTTGGTTGATTAATAGCCCATGATTGCAAATGAAATGGCAAAAGCAAAACAATAAAACATCTTTAATACTAATTTTTTTCTTTAGAGAACCAGATGTTTTAAAGTGAAAATTTATTTTTTTCTGTCACTTCTGGGAGACTGCCTACCAAATAACAACAAAGACTGTCAATGTGAATTTGTTCAAACATAATTTAAAACACATCGCTCTCACTTCAGTGCTTATAAGTACCAATACCTACACAATTAAAAAAAAAATGTTTAAGTTGTCCCAACTCTTATAGCACAGCATAGCAGGTATGTCTGTATCATTGTATCTGCATTGTGAGATATCCTCTGAATTCATTTGGGGAGAATACTGACATCAACCCCCAGAGCCTCTTCTCCATGCATTAAAATAGAAAATCCGATGGGATTACATTTATGTTTGCTCTCTAAATTATACCAAAAGCTCAGTTTTATTAAATATAATCTGCTTAGCCATGCAAAAAATAAAATACTTAGGTTTAGATGTGAGTTTATTTTCATTTATACTGATTTTTAATGAAAATATTTTTTTATGTAAGCCATATGTATGGCTTAGTATGTACTAGTATGAAAAGTAATATAACAACATTACCTTCATCAATGCTTAAGGTCTCATCATTATATTTATTAGTAGCAATAACTTAATTTATAGAAGGGCAGACCTACTATGCATAGAACCAATTCTTTGCTTCCATTATTTTAAATGATTAAGAAAATAGACCTTTATTAATGGTGAAACTTTACACATTTAAACATGGCAATAATTTAAAGTTTCACCAGACTCTGGATCCTGAAAAAATTAGTGTCATTTTAATTGAGTTATAAAATTCTTTATTTGAAATATTTATGTGTTAGAATGCAGAAGAATTGCAGCCATATAAACGCAGGATTTCAGTTTCTTTTAGCCTAAAGCATCATTTTAACATTTTCTGAAAGGTTGTTCAATTCTACATTTTGATTCCATTATATGTGTAATTAAACCTCTGTGCACAAAAGCATTCTCTTATGTACTAGCAAATATACCCACAGGAATTCTCTTCTCAACTATAATTTATTTAAACATGTAATCATAGGATTTTAAAACATGCTTTCATTTTTCCAAACTATATGCCAATTTGAACGGCTTTGAGATAAAATGAGAGTTTTTATTGCCGTTTTGGTTTTTTTTCCCCCCTCTGTGACCTAACAGTGAATTAAACATGGCCAGGAAGAAATAAAGAAAATCCATTGTGAACCTGATTCCATGTGTTAAACTGTATCACTGTTAGGGAAAATAGAAAAAAAAATAAATAAAGAGTTGTCGTTGTTTATGAATTCCACCACAATATGAACATTTGGGCCTGCAGACTTTTCTCCTGGGGCTTAGTTAGCCTAAGTAGTAAATAGCTAAGTGTGTGTGTGTGTGTGTGTGTGTGTGTGTGTGTGTGTGTGTTGAGCACGCGTGCTTGTGTGTGTGTGTGTGTGGGGGGGGAGATTGTCTCTTGAATATTGTGGAGTCAGGCCCCCTACTGACAAGATCAGTCAATTGCAGACCTTGTCTTTGCTCCTGCAGCTTCGTCCCTTCCAGTCAAGCGGGGAAAACAGTGGACTGAGGTTTTGAGGGTGGCCCCTTTAAACTTTATGATGTGTGCACTCGATCCCTTCACCTGGAGCATATGCCAGCCCTGACCCAAACTCCCACCGTAGAGTAGTCTCAGCCAAGAATGACTTTAAGAGTCTTTCCTCAGTTGTAGTAACATTCAGAGAAGCTGAAAGTAAATTTGAAAAGAGGGAAAACTCACACATGGATGGAAAAAGTCTTCACTTCCTCTCATTTACATGTTATAATGACCCTATTCTCGCTTATTATTGTAGTACATTGCTAAGACCTCTGCATTTTGATCTTGGGTATAACAAGCCTTGAGTAAAGGCTTTTCTTATCAGGAAACCAAGCACTGGAGGTTGCTAAAGAATAACCCTCGATACTGTGCTTGTTCCATGGCCTCTTTCCTCTCTTTAGGAGGGCATTTTCAAAATGTCCCCAGACTCAACTCCACCCAAACTGAATGTGTTTCTAATGACTCGGGGTAGAGGAGCCTGCAGCGGGCAACATATCTACTTAGCCGCTTTTGTGTAGGGAGGTCTGTGGCTACGACCTTAAACTCCTGATACCCGCTCTCCTGGAAGTGTATTAAAAAATAATAACTTCCACCCCAATGTCGCTAAGCTTGGGTTTCCGACTGTCTGAAAATAGCTGCCAGGAACCTGGCCCACCGCGAGGATCAAGGAAAGCTCCTGGTGACCGCACCCTGCTCCCTCTCGGAAGGGGAAAGGAACCCGGGAGGGCGCCTGTGAGCTGGAGTTGCTTCTATTTTGGGCCCAGCCTGGCCGGTGCGTCAATGCCTGCGCCCCTGCGTCACCGCCACCCCCACCCCCTTCCTTCTCCATTGCTCTCCAAACTCTCACTTTTTCCCTTTCGTTCGCGTGGAATCGTTGCTGCCCACGGGGCTCTGACGCTGCCGAGCTCACACTAATAAGTTGTTCTTCACCCTGCCCCCCTTTTTCACTCCCACCCCCACTTCCTGGTTGTTGTTGTTATTGTTTTTTTCCTTGCGCCCATTAGGGCACCAGTGAGCCGTAGCGGCAGCAGCTGGAGAAACAGCCGCAACATCTGGGGGAAACTGGTGGTCACGTAGGTTTCCCGGAGGCTGCTGCACAGTGGAGCCCGCGGCTTGTCTGGGCAGCCGCAGGGCACCCGATAGCAACGCCTCTGCAGCAGCAGGCTCGCTTAGTATGGAGCCGGCTAAGGCGGAGGTGCAGGCTAGGACTGAGAAACCCCACAACCCCGAGAGTTCCGCGGGGCTCTCCGCTGGTCCTAGGATCACCGAGAGGGGGGCCGAGCTGTACACGCACACACACACACACACACACACACACACACACACACACACACACACACACACCAATCGCTCGTCCCGGCAGCTTGGGAGCGAGCCAACGCTCGGGAGGAAGGGAGGAGGAGCGCTGTCCTGGGAGAAGGGGGCCCTACAAAGTCGCCCTCCCTTGCCCTCAGTCCCTTCCTGGCCTCGAGAGAAACCCAAAGAGGCCTGTCTGGCCCGCTTCCCGGGGGTACTGGGAGTAGGGTTAGCCCTCCGGAGGAGCTGCACTTCCTTTGCTAGAACGATCCACGCGTTTGGGGGGCGGATTGTCTTGCAGAGCAGAGCTGGAGGCGACTGAGAGGACCGCGGGCTAGGGCACGCTCCCACAGCTCCCGGGGACCCTGGGCAGAGGCAGTGGGCACACACACTCTACGTTTTGGCGAGATGCCGAGCAGCCAACCACCGCCTCAAGCTCCACTCCCCTAGTCGCTTCTCCCTCCATGCTTTCTTCTTGGTTGCGGGTGCGACAGCCCCTGCCTTGCAGAAAGCCGTGAAAGGGACCGAAGGGGCTTGGTGGGCACAGCGATGAAATGTCGTCGCTGTCAAGAGTTGACCGAGCGGGTGGGGGCGGTGGATCATGTCACCTTGCGCTGGAGGCGCACCTGTTGCCCGATTCTTTAATGTATTGTCTGCGAGAGAAAAGCAGGTAACAGTTCACTCCTACTTGTGGGGTCTTCTAAGGCCTGGCTCAGTGTCTACCCTCGTTCCTTCCACATTGCCTTAGTATATCTTTTTAGTTTCAGGAAAGAAAAATAGGCTCTGACCTCTCATCCCTCGAAAGGGGTAGGGAGAGTGGGTTTTAAAGAAGAGAAAGAGGGAATGCACGGACTTGGGGGAGTCCCATCTAACGCCCAAGTCTTTGGAGAGTTACAGTCACAGGACGACTGTCTCCACTTCTGCTAAGGAAGGAGTGTGTGGAGGGGAAGTTGGGAAGCTGCAAGGCACACCTCTGCCCAGGTGCCAGCTACCTGGCCCACGCCCGCGTTCTTTTCCGTTCAAGCTTTTGTTGTACCCTCCCCACGTGTGAGGACTCCGGGTCGAGGGGGGGGGGCAGGTGGAGCGTGGCATCACCGCGGGCTTCACGGACCTGGGTTGCAGAAGTCACACTTCTATCGGAAAAAAAAAAATCCACCCAAGTGGGCTACCAAGGTGAACCGTTCCCACCTTAAAATCAGCCCCAGTCGTGACGTCAGGTCGGAAATATACCAAAGCGAGCGCGGGCCAGGAGTCCGGGGAGCGCGGCGGCTCGGCGATTGGACCGCGGGCCGCTGACGCGGGCTGACGCGCGCAGACTTTAGGTGCATGTTGGCAGCAGCAGCGCGAGCCACATAAACAAAGGCACATTGGCGGCCAGGGCCAGTCCGCCCCGCGGCTCCGCACGGCTCCGCGTCCTTCTCTCCTGCCCCGCCGGCTGCCTCCCTCTCTCGCGGCCGGGCTGGCTGCGTGTGGCTCTCCGCGCCTCGCTCCCGCAGCGCTCCCGCGGACCCGGGCTCCTCCGCTTCCCGGAGGGAACTGCACTTCGGCGGAGTTGAATGAATGAAGAGAACGGAGAAGTGAGTAGATGCGGCGGGGCCGCCCCGCGATCACGCGTCCTCCGGGTCTCCGCGGACCGGGGAACGGGTTCTCTGCAAGTGGGCGCCGGGAGCCGCGGAGAGCGAAGGGGCTGGGGGAGTTGGGGGGGAGGGATGGCGAGGGGGCGCGCGCAGCTCCGCCGAGCTTCTGCTGGAACTCCGGTGGTAGCGTAAAGGGGGGGAGTTGGCTGCCGGCGGAGGTTTCCAGGCTTCTCATTGGTGGATGTGGCAAGGGGGACTCCCATAGTTTTAGGAGAAGCGGACTTGCCCGCGGAGATGTGCGCAAAGTTTGCTCTTGGTGTGAAATTGATTGTGGCTTGAGGAGGCTCCATGTGGGAAACAGTCCTGGAGAGAAAGTTTACGTGTTGCTTGGGAACAGTGTCGCTCAGCTCGCCCGCTTTCGGAGGTTTCCCGGATCTCGTCGAGTAAGGGTGGTTTCGGTGTAGGGTCCTGTTGCGAAGTTGCCTGGAATGGCTGGATTTGACATATGCTGTCTTTGGGGAGTTTGTCAGTGTGTGCGTGAGGTAAAGGATACAGTTAGGAAACTGTGACACAGCCACGGGTTAATATCCAGCACAGACAGATTTTCAAGGGCGGCGGCGGCGGATGGGGGGGGGGGGTAAGGCGAGAGTCTTCTGGTTTTTCTTGTTAACCTTCTCCACTCCTTGAAGCAAGCAAGATTATGGAAGGGGGGGGGGGGCAAAAGGAGAGGGTGTTCGGATTTCCTTTCTTTCCTTTTCTTTCTTTTTTCTTTTTTTTTTCTTTCTTTAATTAACAAGATCGGCTATGCTCTAGAATGCCTTGCAAGTGGGAGCATCTGAATAAAAGCTAGGACACGAGAATGCCAAGGCCCAGCAAGTAGGCAGCCCGCGGAAAGCATTGTGGAGAAGGTGTTTAGCTTGCTGTGCTGGGAAGTGCGTCTAACTTTGGTGCAGTATCATATACGTAATATTTCCTTCCCTCTGCAGTTGACCCAAGATACTCCTGGTAGAGGTCTCTCTCATCACCCCTGGGCCATTAAAGGTGTTGAAAATCCAGTTCTCTGGAGGAACACCAATTCACTTGCACCTCAATCCCCAGGGCTGGATCAAAAACAATTACAAAAGCTACACACTTGCACACCCGCACTGGCTGCTTGCTTGTCCAGGCCTTGCTAACATTTTCTAAGTGTGGCATCTTCTATTGTTTTTTTTTTTTTTTTTTCACGGTGTACTCTTGAGTTCTGCTAACTTTCTTTCTCCTTCTAAGAGAAAAGTCCATTTGACTACGAGAGAAATATCAAGAGGAGGCTTTGGTGCTGTGTTTTCTCCTTCGCCTAGACTTCTTAGGCTTGAAATAAAGTAGAATGGCATCAGCCCTTCCATCTATATAGCAAAGGGGCCAATTCATTATATCGTTCAGTATTTTGTAGACTCATGGGATAATGGCCACACAGGATGATTTCTCTGCAGGGATTTACACTGGGAGATGAGTGGTTAGACTTTATCTGCTGTTTAGCCATGTCTCTGCACATTCATTTTGAGCTGCTGTTTGGTTAAGTCGTCACACTCATTTCCAAGGAAGCGCTGAAGGGACTGTTGAGTGAGTCCGCATGTGCCTGGCCAAGTCTTGGTGGGGAGACATCCTGAAACTTCCTGTGTCTGTATTTCAGGGAGATCTGACGGGCTGGATTCCCAATAGCTCTTTTTAAAAAAAATCTTGGAAACTTTGTCCTTCGCTGAATTACGACACTGTCCACCTTTAATTTCCTCGAAAACTCCAATAACTCGGCTGAAGGTTAGTGAGCTTTTTCTTTCATTACCTTTCCCGAGTTCCCCTTATATCCAGAAAGAAAGAAAGAAAAAAAGAAAGAAAGAAAGAAAGAAAGAAAGAAAGAAAGAAAGAAAGAAAGAAAGAAAGAAAGAAAGAAAGAAAGAAAAAAGAGCAACAGGATCTTTTCAGGTCAACCCTGTGTCTTATGGTTACAGAGAACAACTTTCTCATTGTGCAATTCGACTTCATTTCTAGATCATGGGTTCTAGAAATCTGTGGACTCTGAGCTTCAAAGAAGAGGCTTGTCAGAGTGGGATTGTCTGCGGGAAGGGGGTGGAGCGGGGAGGGGGGAGCGTTTGGAAATATCCGGGAGTGTAGACCCTCAACAGCTTTCCAGCTCCGGGTCTTCCAGGGATTAGCCCTTTCCTTTCTTCATCGCTGTTCGACCCCGTTTGCCCTCCCCCTTGTACCCCTAAGCCGCCCATTCCCCCTGACGCCGCGGGCTGCCGGTGTAGCTCCAGGTGTACCCGAGCCCGGAAGAAAGTGTTCCGTTGACCAGGCTGAGTGTCTATCACCCTGTTTCATTTCCAGCCATGCCTTGTGTTCAGGCGCAGTATGGGTCCTCGCCTCAAGGAGCCAGCCCCGCTTCTCAGAGCTACAGTTACCACTCTTCGGGAGAATACAGCTCCGATTTCTTAACTCCAGAGTTTGTCAAGTTTAGCATGGACCTCACCAACACTGAAATTACTGCCACCACTTCTCTCCCCAGCTTCAGTACCTTTATGGACAACTACAGCACAGGCTACGACGTCAAGCCACCTTGCTTGTACCAAATGCCCCTGTCCGGACAGCAGTCCTCCATTAAGGTAGAAGACATTCAGATGCACAACTACCAGCAACACAGCCACCTGCCCCCTCAGTCCGAGGAGATGATGCCACACAGCGGGTCGGTTTACTACAAGCCCTCTTCGCCCCCGACACCCAGTACCCCGAGCTTCCAGGTGCAGCATAGCCCGATGTGGGACGATCCAGGCTCCCTTCACAACTTCCACCAGAACTACGTGGCCACTACGCATATGATCGAGCAGAGGAAGACACCTGTCTCCCGCCTTTCACTCTTCTCCTTTAAGCAGTCGCCCCCGGGCACTCCTGTGTCTAGCTGCCAGATGCGCTTCGACGGGCCTCTGCACGTCCCCATGAACCCGGAGCCCGCGGGCAGCCACCACGTAGTGGATGGGCAGACCTTCGCCGTGCCCAACCCCATTCGCAAGCCGGCATCCATGGGCTTCCCGGGCCTGCAGATCGGCCACGCGTCGCAGTTGCTTGACACGCAGGTGCCCTCGCCGCCGTCCCGGGGCTCTCCCTCCAATGAGGGTCTGTGCGCTGTTTGCGGTGACAACGCGGCCTGTCAGCACTACGGGGTTCGCACTTGTGAGGGCTGCAAAGGTTTCTTTAAGGTGAGCAAGACAGGGCGGAGATGGCAGGTAGCGGTGACCTTATACCTGAGACCCAACAGTGCACCCTCACCTTCCAGTTGGCAGCCCAGCTCGAGTTCCCTGCAGCTACCCACGGGCTTTGGAAGGGGCTTTGGGGGTGTCTAAGGAAAGAAATAAGAAAGAATGGGAGAGTCAGGGTTTCATTCCCACCCCCGCCCCCGCCCCTCGCGCCCCACAGCAACCTGCAGCCCCGGCGGGCTCCAGCCCGAAATTGCTGGAGCCAGAGTTGGAAGAAGGCTATTTGCATGTGTTAGGCGCTGTCTTCCTTGTTCAGATTGAAATTGGTTAGGACAGAGAACCGTGTCTGAGCTAACCAAGTGGAACAGAATTCCCTATGGTCAAATTAAGTGATCTCTTTATTTCGCCATCCTGATTGAATAATCTTATCATTTTAAATAGAGAAGGTCTCCAAGGAATGTAAATAATATGAATGCCCACGGATTTGTATTTACTGAGCGTCTCCTGCTCCTTCTCCCGGCATATAAAACACAGCAAGGAGCGGTAAGGTTAGCTCAAATGTTAACGCTATCAATTTTCTTCTGGTAAATGCCCTGGGGAGGAAAAGGAAAGGAAATAGGAAGAAAAGAAAAAGGAAAAAAAGAAATTTAAAGAGTAGTGTTTGTGTTTGTAGGGAAGGAATGCAGATCCAAGCCACTTAAAAAAAATGTGTCTGGTTTGCTGGACTTTGAATTAAAAAAAATAATAATTTGGGGCCTACATTCTCTCCTTCTACAGCGCACGGTGCAAAAAAACGCGAAATATGTGTGTTTAGCAAATAAAAACTGCCCAGTGGACAAGCGCCGCCGAAATCGTTGTCAGTACTGTCGGTTTCAGAAGTGCCTAGCTGTTGGGATGGTTAAAGAAGGTAGGTCGAGGCCATCTGTTGACCTTCCACCCAGTTCCCCGGGAAGACCACCAGCTGCTTGTGGACTCTGGTTCCTGCCTCACTTGCCACTCCCTGACTCCAGAATTCCATTGCTAAATGCCCTCCTCTAAAGAAAGCCACCCAGCCCTCCTTGTCTTTAAGTAGAGGGCCCAGTTGGAGGGCGGTATAAAATAACCCGCCGTTTATTAATGCTTCTAGTCAGTAAAGACTTTACAGGCAGAGGAGCCCTGGACCACCAGGTCGGAGGCTTCCACTGTTTTCTCCGGGGAGGAGGCTGTGAGGCAGCTGAGTTTGGGCTCAAGGGAATAGCGTTAACCCTTGAGTAATTCCTTTACAGTGGTTCGCACGGACAGTTTAAAAGGCCGGAGAGGTCGTTTACCTTCGAAGCCGAAGAGCCCACAGGATCCCTCTCCCCCCTCACCTCCGGTGAGTCTGATCAGTGCCCTTGTCAGAGCCCACGTCGACTCCAATCCGGCGATGACCAGCCTGGACTACTCCAGGGTAAGAAGCTAGTGGACAAGCCAACGAATGGGCAGGACCCTTTCCCTGTACCTAGCTTTAGCACACCCCCAGACTGAAGGGTAAAGGAGGAACACTAGAATATATACTTCACAACTTTGGGCAGGTTTTCAGGAGACAGAGAGGTGGTGCAGCTCAAAGTATAGACCAGAGAGTACGCCCAGAGGGGTTGAATCTTTGTGAACCATTATTGCCCGACAGTCCCTCCACCTGCGGTCTGAAAGGCAAAACCTAGACACTCTATGCTTAACCTTCCTTCCTACATCTACTTTACAAAGTTACTAGAATACCCCCACCCCCGCCCCTTGACTTGTCTGGGGCCCGAGAGTGAAAAGAGGGATGGAAGGGACGGCAGCGGGGATCTGGGGGTCAGGGATCAAGTGGTGCAATTCTTCTTTTACTCCAGCTGTGAAAAATGTGCAGGCTTTGCGTGGAGGGAGTGTGGGCAAGCCTCGTAGCGACTGCAATATTATTAAGCTTTGCAAAGGGCACCTCCGCTCAAGACCCACTCTGGGATTAGCATGAACACTACCGTGTCAATTGTTTTGTGGAGATAAGACTGAACGTTTCCCAGGGCTGGATGGCACTGTATTTAGTCTGTATGGAAATGGTAATTTACATATTTAAAGCAGCGACCTCATAGCACCGTCCCTAATTGAATTAATTGCCCCGGAACATCTAATTTCCTTACTGGTCAGAGAGAGGTTTAATTGTTATAAAAACCTGGCTCCCCTACTAGAAACGGGGTTAGCAATTTCACGGGTTATATATTTTAGAGAACCTCATTAAGTGCTTTTTAAAATGAAATTCCAGTTCCAGGCAAACCCTGACTATCAGATGAGTGGAGATGATACCCAGCACATCCAGCAGTTCTACGATCTCCTGACTGGCTCTATGGAGATCATCAGAGGCTGGGCAGAGAAGATCCCTGGTTTTGCTGACCTGCCCAAAGCCGATCAGGACCTGCTTTTTGAATCAGCTTTCTTAGAATTATTTGTTCTGCGCTTAGCATACAGGTAATAAGGGAGGCCTGGAGGAGGAATCGGAAGTAAAGGAAAGGGAGAAAAAAAAAAAAGGGTTGGGGTGGGGGGGTAAGCCAAAAACAAAACAAAGATGAAGAAGGGAAGGAATGAGCTCAGAGCCTTGGGTGACCGGAGTAGAGGTGGGATAGGGGAGTTCTTGATTGTTATGAAATTAAACCCTTTCAAGGTCCACTGGTCTACATTTTATTAACTCTTCAGTAATTAGGTGCCTCTTAAATCCCTCATTTATTGCTCTTCAAGTAATTAGTTGTTTAGCTTCTCTCTCTCTCTTTTTCTCCCCTCTCTCTTTGGTATTAATTGCAGGTCCAACCCAGTGGAGGGTAAACTCATCTTTTGCAGTGGGGTGGTCTTGCACAGGTTGCAATGCGTTCGTGGCTTTGGGGAATGGATTGATTCCATTGTTGAATTCTCCTCCAACTTGCAGAATATGAACATCGACATTTCTGCCTTCTCCTGCATTGCTGCCCTGGCTATGGTGACAGGTCAGTACTGCTGGTGCAGGGCACGTCCCCTTCGGAACTTCCTCTGGTGGGACCGGCCATGGCTTTCCCTAATCACAGATTCTCTCTGATTCTGCCAGCCGTCTAACTCCCTGTTCTTTCTTTTGTTTCTGGTTGCACTTTTCTGCAGAGAGACACGGGCTCAAGGAACCCAAGAGAGTGGAAGAGCTACAAAACAAAATTGTAAATTGTCTTAAAGACCATGTGACTTTCAATAACGGGGGCTTGAATCGACCCAACTACCTGTCTAAACTGTTGGGCAAGCTACCAGAACTCCGCACTCTTTGCACGCAGGGGCTTCAGCGCATTTTCTACCTGAAATTGGAAGACTTGGTACCACCGCCAGCAATAATTGACAAACTTTTCCTGGACACCTTACCTTTCTAAGACCTTCTCCCATGCACGTCAAAGAACTGGAATGAAAAAAAAAAAATCAGCCAGAGGGGGCTGGTCACATGGGCAGAGAGCTGGCTGAAGTGTCCAGTTCATCTCATCTCCCTTCTGTAGACCCTTAGCCCTCACCCCTAAAGTAAACAAACAAACAGACAAACAAAAACACAAATAAAAACTGTCGCTATTTCCTAACCTGCAGGCAGAACCTGAAAGGGCATTTTGGCTCCGGGGCATCCTGGATTTAGAAAACGGACAGCACACAGTACAGTGGTATAAACTTTTTATTATCAGTTCAAAATCAGTTTGTTGTTCAGAAGAAAGATTGCTAATGTATGATGGGAAATGTTTGGCCATGCTTGTTTGTTGCAGTTAAGACAAATGTAAGACACACACACACACACACACACACACACACACACACACACACACACACACACCTTAATGGGACCATCATAATTGCCCTTTAACAAGACTTAAAGTTTTCTGCTGTAAAGAAAGCTGTAATATATAGTAAAACTAAATGTTGCGTGGGTGGCATGAATTGAAGGCAGAGGCTTGTAAATTTATCCAATGCAGTTTGGCTTTTTAAATTATTTTGTGCCTATTTATGAATAAATATTACAAATTCTAAAAAGTAAGTGTGTTTGCAAAAAAATAACTACATAAAAAGGGGGCAAGCATGTGATTCTAGGTTGAAGATGTTATAGGCACTTGCTACTCAGTAATGTCTATATTATATAAATAGTATTTCAGACACTATGTAGTCTGTTAGATTTTATAAAGATTGGTAGTTATCTGAGCTTAAACATTTTCTCAATTGTATAATAGGTGGGCACAAGTATCAATACATTGGAAAATCCTGGCAAAAGGGACACATAGTGTTTGTAACGCCGTCCAACATTCCTTGTTTGTAAGTGTTGTATGTACGATTGATGTTGATAAAAGAAAGTTTATATCTTGATTATTTTGTTGTCTAAAGCTAAACAAAACTTGCATGCAGCAGCTTTTGACTGTTTCCAGAGTGCTTATAATATACATAACTCCCTGGAAATTACTGAGCACTTTGAATTTTTTTGTTTTTTTTATGTCTAAAATTGTCAGTTAATATATTATTTTATGTTTGAGTAAGAATTTTAATATTGCCATATCCTGTAGTATTTTCTTTGTATATTTCTAGTACGGCACACGAGATGAGTCACTGCCTTTTTTTTCTATGGTGTACGACAGTTAGAGATGCTGATTTTTTTTCCCTGATAAATTCTTTCTTTAAGAAAGACAATTTCAATGTTTACAACAATAAACCACGTAAATGAACGGAACTTTGTCTTATTTCTGGGCCAGGAAAAATGATGACTAAGACAACATGTACAAGAAAGAGGCAAAAGTGGAGACTGGTTTGGGGTAGGTCACTTACATGACATCTGAATTTCACACTGACCGCCTGGATCCATTGTGGCAAAGGGAAGGGTGTAATTGAACTAATTATCTAGGGAGTTCAGTGCAATATTTTTCCTTAGCCTGAGTTTTTCCAGTCTGCTGACCAACGTTCATCAGAATCAATTGAGAATATCTTACTTTTGCAAGTTTTGAGTAAGTTAAGCACAGCTTTCAAAAGGCATGTTTAGGAGACCAAAAAAAAAATCTGAACGTTTCCAAGTTGGGAATCGTGTGAAGTTTTTGTGGACAGCATTCAGAAGTTTGCACTTGAGACTCAGAAAGGCCACGCCGAGGATTTGAATGCTCTCACTTTATCTTTGCTTTTTCACTTCCTGTGTGTGCTGCTATGAGCACTCTGGGTCAGCCTTTCCAATAGAGCTCAGTAGAGACATTTCTTACATTATTTCTCTGCGTTGGTGGGTAGTGATGAGGCATATTTTGAACTTTTAGAAACTTTCCACCTTCTAATTATTGCAAATTTTAAAAATCCTTGTCCGGTCTTGGATTTAGTTTCAGCAAGTTTGAACAAGGGGCTCTACCACTCCATTCATTGTCAACTTTCCATGGAAGGAAGGGGACCTAGCTCTCTCTTCGGCTGATCTGGTTTTCAACCACCTAGCCTCGAGCAGACAGTAGTCCAGTTCTGCCTTAGGCTGAATTTAAGGAGAGATGCAGGATAGGATGATCCTGTTTCATGACCCTGGCTAATTACATATGGCTTGGGGTCACTGAAATTATAAGCAACAAACAAACAAACAAAAAAGTCATCCTTTAAAAAATGGGTGTCAGAAGAGTATCCTGCTACCAGATTCACCTGGCCTCACTCCCTACCCCGTCAAAACAATTGTTTTGTGGTTGGCCAAAAGAGTCAAGGAAAGTCCCCTGTGGTAGTGTAAAGCTATTTTTGCTGGATGGGTTTCTCTCTGAGCAATGAGGGGTAAAGGGAATCGATCATATAGGCTATTAAACAGGATGTGTCCAATTTTCTAATGTATGTGTGTGTTTTTAAGATCAGACCAGCGACTGCATTTTATTTTCACATTTTATTTTGAGTCAAAGCCACAAACTCTTAAGTAGACAGAATAAGCTCTTCTCCCAGGTGTCTGAGACAATTACATTTCACTACAGAATCCCTTAGAGTTCAGCCCAGAAATGATCCCCAAGGCTGATTCTCCCCCAAAGGAAGCCGCAGGCATCATCTGAGGCCAATGAGGCTGTCTGGAAAGTGAGTCTCCGGAGACTTTAAGACATCCACGCTTTCCTTCTCTCCAGACTGCATCTACTGGGCTGGATTGTGATTCCTAGTTTGCCCCTAGTAAGGTTTCTGCATCAGAGTCACTTTGCAACTCAGTGTCTCCCCCGCAGGTCTTCAAAGATTCTCTCTGCCTAGAACTTTTCAGTCTTAGTCTTTCTTTCTAAGAATACAGCCCAGAAAGAGACACAGACTCTTTCTACATTGTCAAATCAAAGTGTATAGAACTTCAGGAAGAGGTCTAACTTTATGATGAGGGATTCCTAGTCATCTCAGTTCCCTAATGACCCTTGTGTTTCATTTGCGGAGTGTCATTTCAGCAGTAGAAAATACATGGTCATTATTCCATTGCCATGACCATCCATCCACACACCCACTTCTCAGGTCTGAAAGGAGGTCTATTTTAAAGTCTTCGCCGTCCAGTTCCACGTCGAGAGGTTGCCTAGAACATTCTGACTTTTTGGAGAGATGGCTTTAATTTAAAGCAGGAACGGATGAACAGTTCTATTGCCTGGTGTTTGGTGGCTTCTGCCTTTCTGCTATCTGGATTGAGAGTCATAACCTTTCTGGGTTCCCTGCTCCCCCTTGCTTAAACTTTTGGCTTTCTGAAACTGGTCAGAGGGTGCTTGGGAGGAGTGTGTGTGAATCTCCGGTCCTGATTCTCAAGAGATGTGCATGGTTCAGAGAAATAGCACCAAACCACACCTACGACACACAGACCTTGCCTTGATTACTTCTTTCTTGAACCAGACTGGCTTTATCCCTAGAGTGTTTGGGGGATCCTAACTCCTAAATATACCAGGGCTGCCAATACTCTATTTATAGGGGTCCAACAAAGAGAAAGATTTTTTTTCTGACAATTTAAAAAAGTCACTTGAAGGTCGATTTCACATTCTCTTAAGAATGCATTGACTTTGCGGCTGTCACTCTTCACATTCGGCTATATAGTTATTTTTTTTTTTAACCCAAAACACCCCCAGTGAAGAAATACTTTCAGATACAGTAGGGAGTGCACAGGCTAATGCCCTCCAATTTCTTTATAATATTTTGACTCAAAGTTTTTCTGTAAAGGATGTATTTCCATCTCCCCAGACCTTATACTGCATAATAATACCGGAGCACTCCCAAGGAAGCAGGCAAGTCGCGCGTCTTTCAGCCACCAGCTCCAGGCATCGCTTAGCTGTTCACCCTCACCCGTTCCTTTTCTTCTTTTCTTCTCTCTCTCTCTCTCTCTCTCTCTCTCTCTCTCTCTCTCTCTCTCTCTCTCTCTCTCTCTCTCTCTCTCTCTCTCTCTCCTTCCCCCCCCCCCCATCATGCAGCGCCGGTGTGGCTGTGGAGAGAACGGAGTGAGGGTCTCTCGGGCTGGCCTCACCTTCCCTCGGTGGGATAGGCGTTTGTTTGTTTGGTTCTGAGTCCACTGAAAGAAAGCAGACAGAGCCCCTTAAGATGAAAGGGGACGCGAATCTATCTAGCCCCTAAATGCAAAACTTTCTTCCACTGTTGTTTTAACGGTTGAATAAAGATCTGGGAATGAATGTTTTTTTTAATATAGTCTCTTCTGAAGTGGGCTTCAAGGACCGACCCCCCCTACCCCATACCTGTCTCTGGTATGGGAGGATATGGGCTATTGCTTTCTAGGCGTGTCTGGAAGTTTCTCAGCAACCCAAACTTTCCCCTCACCCCGCAGATCCTAATCCCACTTCGAAGCTTCTCTGCTGGGGACTTTCAGCGGAGGGACTGATTTGTCCCTGCTTTACTCCGGTCTCAGCCAGGTCTCAAATAAGAGCATCTACCTGCTAGACACTGGGAAAGTCTCTATTTGTCAGAACAGCGGCAGAAGCAGTTACGTTTCGCAGAGGTGAATTGAGTTGATACAGGCGGATTTTATTGATAAGGCAGTATGAGAGTTCCAAATAGGTCATCATTTAAAAATTAATTCGTTTTTTAATACTAAAGCAATACACGGAAATCCGTGTTTGAATTTTTATTAGGATCCTACGTTGAATGGTGGTGACGTAAAGTGATTTTCCTTTGGTATGTTGTCTGAGCGAGCCGGAGCCATGAGGTCTTTCCTCCGAGGCTGAGCCTTTCTTTAAGAAAAGTTCGACTTTTGGCGTGGCCCCCAGGAAGTGGTGGGCGGTCCTGAAAACCTAGCCCTGCAACCCAAGCCTCGGAAGCGCCAGCCAACGGGAAGCTGGGCTCTGGAAACACTTTAGTAGGTCGTGTTGTCAAATAAGTCCTCTTCTTTCCTAGTGATGCCCAGGTTCTAGCACGACTGGACAGGGCGTGTGTCTGGAGTTACCCACAGGAGAAGATGGATTCGCAAACACACCTGCTTCGCCCGGTGCGTTTTGGAGATGAGTTAGTTTGTTTCTGAAGGTTGCACTGAGAGATATTCTGGACAACCTGGGACAGATTCTCGGTTTCCTTTCGGTCTTTCCCACTTTCTCCCAGCTGTTCCTTAGGTGTGTTACCACCACACAAGGCCGACGTCGCCCTAGGCTCTGCGGTCACCTCGGGGCCGGGTCGCGTGCGTTAGGGCACTGAGGCCGGGTGCCCGAACAGACAAGGAGCCTTTTGCATCTGAGGTCAATCTCCAGCAGTCTTAGGGCGCACCTTCAAAACTCCCTGGAGAGGACATTTTGCAAGTGGTCGGGACTCACATAGGGGCGTGGCTGGGAAGGTCCCCTGAATCCCCACGCCGCGCAAGTGATGTACACAAGTGTCCACACCCCGAGGCAACAACGAGCGCGCGCGGCCACGACCCCCTATCGGGTCTCCTTTTACACGCTCAAGGAGCCCGAGGCCGTTGTGTGAGGGTCTAGCCTGGTGGCAGGATGGGACAGCTCCTGGAGCGGGCCTTTGGGGCCACGTGGAAGGCCTTCTATATGCGGGCGATTCTGGAGGGGGTGGGGGGAAGGAGGTCCGCAGCGGCGATCCAGCCTGAACCGGTCTCGGACCCGCTTTTGCTATAACCGGACAGAGTTCTGCAAATGGTAGGGGTTCCTACTCCCCGCTGGTCTTTCACTGTTCTTGTTTATTTCCATCTAAGCTTGTGTTTAAGGGGAGTAGGATCTCCAAGCCACTTTCTACTCGTTTTAGCAGACACATGCAAACGCAGGCTTCTGCCCGAGACTCCCAAGGCAGCAGCAGGTAGCTGGGGGGCTTCACAGCAACAGGAGGGGGCTTCCAGAGGGATTGAGCCTGTTGAGACTTCTTGACTCTGGAAGCTTAAAGGAGAGGATTGTACTGACAACCTCAAACTAAATTGGAATTTTGATTAAGGTATGAGATAAGGAGAGAAAGGACTCTTCATCAGTGCTCGGTAAGACGGAGTTTTTGAAACAAGACCCTCGAACGACTGGTGGTTTGCAAAGTTATTAGAGCTTGCTATTAGGATTTCCCCCTAGAGAAACGGAAAAGATAGAGGAGAAATTAAGACTACTTTCACAAGATAGGAAGTCTAGGAAGTCTCCATACTGATGCTGAAATTTTTCTTGGGGAACAATATGAAATAATTCATGAGTGGGTCTCAGTTAAAAAAGTTTGTCAGCTACTGCTTAAGGAATAGCCTGGGTGGTGGTGCTGTGTGTGAAGCAACCAACTCCTCGTTCAATAGAATTCAGCGTCTCTTTATCCTCTGACCCACTATGTGCTTGAAGCCAATTAATTGGTTATCAACCAGGAGGGAGGGCAGGAAACACGTGCAGATAGCTACCCTCCCTGTGTTCTTCAGAAGCCTTTCCCAAGGAAGAGAATGACCAGCAGAGAACACATGGAGAAGGAAGGAGCCACAGAGGACACTTCATTGTCTAATCAGCCCAGTCCAGCTAAAGTCAGGTAGAAGGAAGGCAGCTGAAATGTTAGTGGGAAATGGGTGGGTTGGATTATGACCAGCCATCTTGGAAGGAGGACTGAGTGTAGAGTTTAAGGCAAACAGAGATGAGAAGTCTAAAAGGTCATAGATGCACAGGATGGCTGGATACCAACAGTACTGTGGATGAGTTCAAAGAAAGAGAGGGAAATGCAAGTGGATGAACAAGGCTACGTAAGAAAGGCATTGGGATGACACTGGGTGGGTGGGTATGGTGGCTTTCAGAGCAGTGCTTGAAGACTCTTACTGTGTGGCATTGAGGAGAGGAAGCCTTGCATTAATGGGAACCACTCAGGAGCTTCAAGTTTTGTGAAAAAGAATGAAGAGGATGGACACCCTTGGCATGGAAAGTTGCACCCCATGCTTTTACATTGCAGCTTGAGGTTGTTTGCTCGGAGGGGCTGAGTTCTCCAGCAGGGCTGCTGTGGTCTCCTTTAAAGACTGGAGCTGTTGTGGAAAGCAAACTGAAGTTGCAGGCAGAGGTTTTATCCCAGTGTCTGAGGCTCATCCATTACAGTAACATCTTCCGAATGAGAGATTTCTACTTGACATAATCCTCTGAACTGCAAACTGTGAGGGTCACATTATCTTAATTTTACAGATGAGGAGAAGGATCTAGCAAAGTAACTCATTTACGCATACCTGGAATTTTGAGTGAAAACATGCCTCTCAAGGGCTTTTGGCATTGCCTTTTTATGCATTGTGTAGGGATTTCTAGTCCGTGGGCTTGAGAGGCTACTGTTCCAGGTACATTTAGGACACTGACAAGAAGTCAGAGTGGGGTGGCCACAGCAGCACAATGGTCCTGTTGCTGAAATTTTCTTCATTTTGAGGTTAGATCTTACCACATAGCCCAGCCTGATCTCGAACTCTCCATCCCCCTGCCTCAGCCTACTGGTATCACAGCATGCACCACCTCTCCAACCTTCTGTCTGACACTTTAAATAAGAGGATTTTCATTGCTTTTCACCTCCAAGGAGTTCATAGTTGTCTACTATGGTAGTCAAGGAAATAGAATGATGGCTACCCACCTTTATGCTTCTGAGAAAGTCATTTAAAAGGCAGGGAAGATAAAAAAAAAAAAAAAAAAAGAAGCCTATTTCTTCCTTAAGAGGTTTGAACAAGTATCTACTACTTGACTTCCAGCCAGATTCTGAGATTCCTGTTAGAAAGATCAGAAAGCACAGCAGAAAGTTAGTCTGCTGTAGTGCTCCATCCTGAGCAGGTCATTTAGTGAAACCGAAAACCTGGCTCTTACGTATTCTCTTCTCTTTCTGCTACTTCTCCCTTGTCTGCAATCTACGATGCTCAGGTGTTGCATTTTCTTACAAGCTGCTCTCAGTCTATGGAGTGGTAAAAATAGATGTAGTTTAGAGAGTTGAGCAAGAAAGTAATATTTCTTCAGGAGATTCTCTTGCATCTAGCTTGTTGCGGTCAAAGGGTAGTGAAAATAGCCTTATTATATTTCAAAATTTATTAGAATATATACACTGGCAAACAAAACATGGTGGATTTGGGTCAGCCGTTTGCTTATACAATAGATTTTGTTCAGCTTTGACATTTAATGTAAGCTTCAGTTATCTGCGGGCTGAGAATTGGATAAGCATGTTGTGCATGTGGCACGCTTCTGGTTTTATAAAACTCACTTGTCTGCAGTTATTCAGAAATCATTCATGATCAGAGACTTAGGGACAAGGAAGCCTTGTGACATGTTCTGAAAGAATTCTGAAAGGTTGAATTATGGAGACCCTGAGAGACATTTTTATTTTTGAGAAATAAAGATGGCTACATTTGCTCTCTCTCTCTCTCTCTCTCTCTCTCTCTCTCTCTCTCTCTCTCTCTCTCTCTCTCTCTCTCTCTCTCTCTCTCTCTCTCTCCTGCTTAGTTATCATCTCAGTGTGCTGAATTGATTCAGTAAAAAAGCATTCTTCCAGAGAGCCACAAGGAACACACCGGATTCCAGGAGTTAGTGCAATGGGCCTGCCTACTCTAAGCAGTGCTGGGCAGAAGTTTCAACATGGGCTACATGTGTGGAAACAATATGGCAAACATTTGACACATCAGTGACTTATTTTTAATATATCTGAGAAAAATAAAGTCTGCTGCTGTAAAATCTGCACTTGCAGATGTGTTAGCCCTAAATAACCTTTAAAATTGGCCGTGGTGTGGTGGGAGATGTTGGTATTCATGAGTGTTTTGACATGTTTGACATTTTATATATGCTGTACTGCTCTGTCTGTCTTACTCCCCCCCCCCAATAGTACACATTTCATTACTAAAATGCAGCTTTCGGTGTTTGTATTTGGTGTCTACAAGTCTGCTTACTGGATGACTGATTTGTTTGTTATTTATGCAAATAATGCTTTAATGAATTAGGTTATTACTGCTTTTCATGACGTGAGTGAGGGGGGAAAAGGCTTTGTAACTAGAAGCTAGATTTTGAGTTCTTATGGAAGCGATGGGTGAAAAGATGTGTTTGTGCATGCTTCTGGGTCTGAAGCTTGCTGCAGCTCTGGGTCCACAAATAAGGGAGAAAGAAACTGTATGGAATGATTATATTCTTGGAAGCCAAGGAATTTGTGCACCAAAATCTGATGCAATGAATAGAGGTTTTGAAATCAGTCTAAGCAGTATTTAAAATTGTCCTTTATTCATTTATTTATTATTTTTTTTTGGAAAAGGCAAAAAGCCCCTTAACGGAGGGAATTTTCTCTTGAACTGAGACATCCAGGTGGCGTTGAGATACGCATGCTGTAAGAAAATAGACACATATGTACGTGTAGAATCAGAGATTTCAACAGCTCCACTGAATAAGGCAGGCTTTGTGCTGTGGTTGTTTTTGTCTTACTCCATTTTCAAGTTCATCTTCAGGCTGAACTCGGTGCATAAATTCAAAGCGCATCTTTGGTGAAGTATTTGTTGTTGTTGTTGTTGTTTTTTAAATGTATGAGTAACACGTTACTAAGCTAGCATTTTCCTGTCTTCCTTCTTTCTCTTTCTCTTTCTTTCTTCCCTTTCTCCCTCCCTCCATCCCTTCATTTCTTTCCTTGATGACTAGAAAGACCAGGAGTTTGAAAAGTATTGTTCCCACATCTGATCCTGTGCAGCATGTAAATATTTCTGCACCATATTCAGGTTGTTCTTCTGTCTCTTCTGTCCATCTAATGATGGATGACTCTGGAAGTTGTGTAATTTGGAACTAGTACATCGAAATTTTTCCTTTTTCCCCTTTACATTCCAAATTGCTAATGATGTGACTCCCATCCAGACACTGTTCTCTTTAAGACTGTAACTGACTCTAAGGCTTTGACATTTTTCTGTCCCAGATATTTCTCCTGTTTTTAATCTCCACTTGTTGGCCCATGCCAGAACAGCATGGGGCCCCCGGGTGGAGGGCAGAGAGGGCAGCTTTTCTCTGTCTGGGGTGTCAGCATAGTCTTTCCTCTGGAGTGGAAGTCTCATGTGCTTTTTTCCATTCACCCTGTCCCTGGAGATGAACTTTTCACCTGCATGACATGCACAGCAGCTACAGCTTAGATTTGGCCAGAATAATGTAAGTTTGCTCTTAACACACCTAAGTATTTAATGTCGCTTCTTGCAATTCAAATGATGACACGAGACCAGCTTCCATAGACTCTCTACAGAGTACTCTCCTGGGTTCTCTTCTCTCCTGATCGAGACATATGCCAGTCTCCCGTCTTGCTTAAGGCTCTTCCTAAACAAAATTTCACTCACAAAGCACAAACCAACAACAACAACAACAAAAAGCTTTAAATAGCAGAGTGGCAGTGCTGCGTTTTCAAAAGTACTATTTTGATTTGTAGAGCAACAGGAATGGTTATAGATTGCAAATCTCATTTTCAGTGTTATGAGCTTGGGAAATGCAAGGCTCTTCTCAGTTGTGCAGTGTTTTGTGTGCTTAACATTGCTTTCATCAAAATATGCACTGTTGATTCATTAAGTTCCTCATCTGTACTTCACTGAAAAAAAAAAGCAAGAAAAAGAAAATCAAGTGCTCGTCATTTCCAAGTTAATTTCTCTTAACATGTATTCAAAACAAGCCTTCCAGTGTAGCATGATGTAAAATAATTATGGAATTTCCTCATTGTAGGGAAGTAGGTGCAGGTGAGACATGTAACATGTGCTAGATTACAGGTAGCAGAGGATGATGGAAAAGGTGAGATACTATAAACAAGAAACAGTAAAGGAGCCCCTTTTTTTGCTCTGTATTGGAATACAAATACTTGCATTATGTAGACATATTCATAAATTTTGATGATAACTTACTGAAAGAAGACCATAAATATGGAAACTAGGCACATTACTGACTATATACGATTTTTACAATGAGTGCTTATTATTTTTAAAAGTCTGGATACTGTAGCTTTCACTTAGAGGAATCAATCTTGCAGTGCTATGAAACAGCCTAATCATTTCTTTTCCTCTGGCTAATAACAGTAACTTCCAAAATTGAAGACTGAACCATAGCAGTCAAAATTAACAACCTTTTGATCAAATCACAAAACTGGTGGCTGGAAGGAACATGAAACCTGAGATACAGTTTCACAAAAATTCTATTTGAATCTTATTTAGCTTAACACAGCAGAGTCACACGTGATACAAATGGGCTGAAAGACCATAAATAAAATGAGCTGTTATCTAACAATAGGCTGACTATATAAGGTGATTCAGTGGGGGTCCTGTTATAAGGGCTTTTATTTAACCTTATCGTTAATAACCCTTCTAATGTGTAAAGATCATATTAATTACACCACATATGGCCTTGGATGGAGAAATTGGCTGGACTGGAGAAATACAACGGCACAAAGAAAGGTCAGGCACACACAGAGAAGAGAAAGCTTTTCTAAGTGGAGGAAGATGAAAGCAAATTCATCTAATACATGCCTTAGCATGACAAATCTTAAATGCAGGAGTATGACTGCAGAAGAAATATTTGAAAAGTGCTCAGGCTTAGAGTGAAGGCTGGGGAAAAAAAAGGTAGGTAGAAATAGTCTTTGTAAAATCATAGCAGAAGCCTTATGTGCTTTTGAAGCATCATACCTAAGGTTTTATCCCCATCAGAAGAAGCAGGGGGATACTTGCCTTCTGAAGGAAGTGTTGCTGAAGCAGTAGCAGGGTCCTGAAAGCTGTTCTGAAGAGCGTCCTGAGGGACCCTGATGCACTGCGTGGATTTCAGAGACGAAAGGTGGTTAAGGGCTCTGCCACTGATTTATGAAGAAAGATTTTAAAAAGCGGTTAGGTATCGCTTACCCAAGCAGCAGGGAGGACAAACGACTATGTAGAGTACTTGATCACACATACAAAGAGATGGATCATTAAGTTGGTCCAACATGGCAATAGCTCTGAGGTAAGAGCGGAAAATAATGGGTAACATTGGTAGATTCTAAAATAAATAAATAAATAAATAAATAAATATTAAGTATTGCTATTTATAAAAAATAGAAAGTGGCTTTTGAGAATTAGTAAAAGTTGATTTTGCTTTTGAAGATGCAGAAAGGAACGACACATTCACCATTAGGAGACTTTTAAATGAGGATGAGGAGAAGAAGGAGGAAGAAGAGAAAGGACTCAGTATTTCAGTTTAGAATGTGAGTGAGGAGTTTTGTGTGTAGCTGAGATTAATCAGGACACACTAGAAGAAGGTCAGAGTGGATCTTAACTGAAGAACATTGCACTTTCATAGGGTAGAGCATCACAATATCCTTGGCCTGTAGAGTAACCTCTGCAATAAGCTTTATACCACATCCCCTAGTGAGGGTGGTTCTATTCTCAAAACGATAGTGATAGTTCAAAATTCAATATCAAACTAATAAGAGAAATAAGATGGTTCTCATTTGTTTTCTAGCTGGTTTTCTTTCATGCGCCACCCCACCCCCCACCCCAAACACCACCTGGAAGTAGCTGGTATTTCGAATTCTAGGGACAGAAAGCTAGGAAGGTCATGAGCTGCAGGTCAGCCTGTGCTACACAGTAAGACCTGGCTTTAAGAAAATGTGGGAGGGGGCAGAAGCATGGGACTGAGGGAGAGGATGCTGCAGAACCATCTGTTGGAGAGCTAAGCAAAGTGTCAATGAGGGATATAAACGGATTTTAAGACATTAATGGAGGATAGAGAAAAGTACAAGTGACCAAAGAGCCCACATGGCTCTCCTGCTTCTTCAGTTTTACAGGGATTGTGATTTCCCTGCAAGGAAGGGAGGTATAGAAGGAAAATCTCATTAACATGAGCTCCCCTTTCTCCATGCAGTCGGAAACCGCTTGCTGTCAGGCCGCTGAGAAGCCAGCATATGCAGGCTTCCAAGGGCTGTGCTGCAGAAGGCCGCGCGTAATTATTTCTGGATAGTTTCCTATGTATGATTCCATGATAACACCCGCTGATATTTCCTGTGTGTGTCAGTTGGCCTTCTCGCAGTGAGATATCATATTGGGGACATACACAGATATTTTCCCCTTAAGCTACGCAGTGCACACTGATGTCTGAAATTCAGTAGATTTACTGCTCTAATTGGAAGAAGCAAGAGAGGAAAAAAACCCCACCCCTAACCATTTGCCTTTACTTTCTTGAGGGTTTTGTCTTTCTTTTTTTAATAGGACATCATAGCTTGTGTCAATTATAACCAATTGGACTATCTGTCCAATTTAAATTCTGACAGATAAGTTTCATAGCAAAGCTTCCCACATATTTTTAGTCCCACAGTGACACAGTGTTTGCACAGTTGCCTCTTCACCTGCTGCATGAGATACTAAGGGTCTTTATTACTATCATTTATTAAAAATAATAAAAATGTTATTTTCCTAACTCAAATTTTTAACTTACTAGACGGTTTTATTAAGCAGGTGGAATTTTTTGGAAGTTGTCTTTTAAAATTTCATCTTGTATAATTTGTTTCGATCTGAGCAAACTTCTCAGCCTGGGACCTTAATTCAGTCACTCTCACGTTAAGAAGTGTTAGAGGGAAGATGCTGCAGGAAGACGGCACTGTAAGCCAGCCTTTGGGATTGTGAAGCTGTTTAGTTTTTGTTACCGTGTTGGGTTAATGATTTGCTGGAAAATGGCCTTTTTGTTTTTTGGTTTGTTTTGTTTTTGAATTAGCTACAGCAGACAAGGCTGCTATCATCAGCTTCTTATTGTAAGACTAAAAGTAAACTATTCTCACAAAAAAAAAACATTCCCGGTGGTAATCATTTGTGAGTTCAGAGTGATCAATGTGAACAGAGGTGGCATTGCTGGTTCATTATGAGCTGGTTACAAACATTTAAATTAAACAGTCGTTCATTATTATTACATGTGCACGTGTGTGCATGAGTGTGACTGTTTATGTTGCACCTGCCAGGATGCACCTGTGGAGTCAGTTCCTCCTTCATATGAGGTCTGGGCATTGGATACTTACTTTCTTCAGCTTAATCTCTAAATTAACCTGAGCTCATGCCATGGAGCTGTGTAAAGGAGTGGTCGAGATCCTATCAAATGCAATCTGTTATCGTGCAATAGTGAATTTTCTCTCGTTTCACAAGAACAGTAGCTATAACTTGGTTATGTTTATAAAGTGGATTTTTTTATGAATTAGAATCGGTTAATATTTGTTATCTTCTCAGAGAGATAAGCATTGCTCATTTGTTGACTGGTGGAATGATAAAGATTAGTGTGGCCTCAGAAGGTCGATGGAAGCCATCTTTGTCTCTCTTGGCCAACTGGAGTTTTGTTTGCCTTGCATGTCAAAAACAACATCTCAGTTAAGACAAGGCTAATGCATCATGACGTGGACATTTGCAGAATTTTGGCAGAGCTCTTTAATATTTAGATGCTAACTGCTTTGAATAGCCCACTAAAATGAATAAGAGATTTGTCTTTTGATAAATTTCTGTGGCTGAGTGAGATCCTTAGGCACTCAAGTGCCTTTACCCTGTAGTGCATTAACACATTTATATTCCAGATAAACGTCTCAGAAATGGCTGTTTTTAGGCCCACTTTAGGAAGGGCATATTTTGCATATAAAATATTATGATACAGTGACAGAATATTATAGCATTTAGGGAATGATTTAGTGACTACTCTCCCAGTGTTTTTAGGATGCCAAGCCTAGCTAAATTACATTATGTACATTTGGCTTATTATACAAGATGCATTTATTTATAGAAAAAGTAGTTTTTCAGAGATGATTTTTTAACATATGTGAATAACTTCCACTGATCCCCCCCAAATAAGTCCTTACATATGGTATGATCATGGGAATTTTTTTTTACAATGATGAACCTTGTTGTGTAACACCTTATGGGGGGATTTACAAATAATGACATATTTAAAATGTGTTAAAAAGGTTGGTTTCATAGAAGTGGAAAGTACAGTATATAGTAGAAGCTAGGAAAGGTACAGAGAAAGAGGGACAGAGGAAAGTCACATGGAGCTCTGGAATATACAAGAGAAATCCATTGACAGCACTCTATAACATAATGGTATGACTGATATTCCCAAGAATCCACGTGTTTTACACACAGACACACAGACACACAGACACAGAACACACACACACACACACACACACACACACACACACACACACACACACACACAAGAAAGGATATTGAAGGCTTCCATCCCAGTTCAAAGAAATGGCAAATATTCATGAATAGGGAAGCACTTGTGGTCCTTACTAAATCAGTATACAGTGTATACAAAGCTTGGCTTACCATACTGTCTCCTTTAAATATATACAATTACCATGTCAACTGAAAATTTCAAATAGAGTCTGGAAAAATGCCTTGGTGGTGAAAAGCACTCACTGATTTTGCAGACCAGGGTTTTGTTCCCAGCATCTAGCTGAGGGTATCTGATGCCCTCTTCTGACCTCCCCTGCCTCCTGCACACATGTGGTGCACATAACTTTATACAGGCAAGCTCTCCTACTTATAAAATAAGGAACAAATAAATCTTATAGAAATAAAGCCAGTTTATGAATAATGAAATAAATAGATTTAGGTGACATAAGAAAAATGCAATCCGTGCGTACACTGCTACCTGTACAGACATTAAATTATTCCTACACTAATTAAAGTAAAATATTGGCACTTAAGAAAAGACAAGCAAAATACTTGTTTAGTAATTAAAGTGTAATGTATTTCTTTGTGGATTCAAAATTTATCGAATTTGAGATCTGCAAGGCCTGACAAAAGGTGCAGGGGCTTTTTTCTTTTGACCAATTAGACTTCTTTGAACACTTTTTGAGAGTCTTGTGGTGGAGGCACATGGAGGAATTACTGGAATGATACACAGAGAACCCTTGAGGAAGACTTCCATGGAGGTTTTTGGTAGGTATTTCCCTAACTACAATTCTATATCTTCTTTTCTTTTTTTCAATATAGAAAATTTAAAGGAAAAACCAGTCTATTTTTTGTTGAGATCAGTAGCAGCCTCGGGAATTAAACTAAACACATTTTTTTTGAAAGCTATTGGTATTATTGGCCATTATTATTTTGGTTTATTTATTTGTTTTCTGTGACAGATATCATGTAGCCTCAACCTTACTAAGTAGCCAAAGGTGGCCTTGTCTCTACCTCCTGAATACTGAGATTGCAGCTGTACACTGCTGTGCCCAGTTTTATGTGCTGCTGGCTCTCAATCCTAGAACTTCGTGTCTACTAGGCAAATCTTGTCAAGGGTACTGTTGATCAAATCCAAGGCTTCAAGCATGTAAGTGATACTTTCAAACCTAGAAACTACATGTTTTAGAGAAACATGAGGAAGAACCAGACCCCAGTAGAATGGCAGCTTTAGAAAATTTTAAACACACTCTTGGAAACAGTTCCAAAGATTTTGATGTAGGAGTTGAATAAAGGCTACAGAATAGCTATTTTACTATGCAAGCACTCAAAGTATTGTGGTAAGTTATACAGAAGATTTGGATTCCTGTTTCTTCACCAGGACACAAAACAAAAAACTTGCCACTTGTAGCTGGTTGTGAATCTACATTTATTTAGCAATCTATTTGCTCTCTAGGTCACCATGGACAACTTAAATACTCCATATATACATCAGTTTCTTCTTCAGGACTAACATAGAGAGTGTCTTCTGTGAGTGTTAGTCGTGAGGTTTAAATACCTAAGTGTTTAGACAATATCTACTAGGTGATTAATTCCCAGTTTGCTTTGACTATCATTACTATTTTTCTGGGTTCTGAAAATTACTTTTTATTTTATTTGCTTATTTATTTTATATATGGCGAGTACACTGTAACTGTCTTCAGACACACACCAGAAGAGGTGTCAGATCCCGTTACAGATGGTTGTGAGCCACCATGTAGTTGCTGGGAATTGAACTCAGGACCTCTGGAAGAGCAGTTGTTGCTTTTAACTGCTGAGCCATCTCTCTGGCCCTACTTTTTATTTTAATTTTAGACTTCCTTCTCTTATTAATTTTATGCTTTTACTTGGCAGTTCGTAATGATGCCAAGTGTGAAGGACCTCTTTGGCCTCTCTTTTATTTAATCAGTACATGTCAATTCTCTGTGTGCTAAGTGAAAAGTACCTCTCTTAAATCTCTTGCAGTGTAGCAGTGTAAAGGGGAATCCACATATGCAAAGAAAACACTTTCGCAGTATATGTTAAGAGGTCTAATGGGACCCCACAGCCTATGCTGTAGGATACAGAACTTATGAATGTTTAGATGAATGTCTTTGTTTGTAGAGAAAGGAGTTTGCTCCTAAAACAAGAAAGAAATATAAAACCAAAAGTTTGGAGACATGAGGAAGCCCAGGGTTTCTAGAAAACATTGATATATAAGACTCGAAGGAGGGTTTTGTTAGATGTGCTTATATTGATATCTGATTGAATTTTTCCAGCCATACATCAACTTTTTTTGTTTTGTTTTGACTAGTGGACAATGATTAAGAAAATTTGGTAATGAAAGTATTTACGTACACTTTTGTAGATGTACAACAACATGACTGCTCTCACCACATCCAAAGACCTAAGTGTGTGTGTTTGTTTGTTTGTGTGTGTGTATGTGTGTGTGTGATCTAGTTGGAATGCAGATATGCCCTTAGTCTACACTTTTGATCCCAAACAATGACATCTAATTGAGTGACTAATTCATAATTAAGTGACAAATCAGAGAAAGATTTAACAGAATAAGTCAGAGATAGGATATGCCCAACTCTCAGGAGGAAAGCTATTTAAAAGTAGTGCAGGGAAAGAGAGTTCCTTGCATTTCAATGAGTTGGGAGTCAGTTGGGAGTCAGTGCAGTGAGCACAGTGCAGTGGAGTTGAGTTCCTTCCTGAGTTCATGCAGTTAATGTAGGCCAGCAGAGCAGTTGAAGCCAGGGACCAAGAAGGAGCAGAAATATTAGGACAAATTGCCGGAGTTATTTTGAGGCCAAGAAGAACAATTCAGCGAGAAGCTAAGAGAAGATGTAGTCAGTCAGCTTAGAGAAGATTTTGAGCCAGAAAAATTGAATTGGACCAGCCAGCCAGAGTTCAGAAAGAGCTAGGCTCCTTTAGCAGCAAGCCTCCAAGATGACAATTACAGCTCACAAATAAAAGGTACTTTTAAAAACTTTTATTAAGGTCGTTTCTGTTTTATATACAAGAAGACTGGAGGGTGATAAATAGATTTGATAGGTGGATCATCTAAGACTATGCTGTAGACATTTACCCACAGAAAGTTAGTGAATAAGCAAGTAAGAAAAATGGATTCAAGAGGTGGTTTTTGAGACCGAGCTTTGCTAATATCTCAGGCTGGCCTTGAATTCACTTTATAGCACAGATTGGCCTCAAACTCATAGTAATTCTCATGCCTCAATCCTATGAGCTGATATTATAGGAGTGTATCACTTTTTTTAGTTTCTGAGAGGCTTTGAGAAAGCATAAACATGACTCAAATACTCTCTGTCTGTGAAGGAGAAATTCTACTTGATTTTTTGTTTGTAATAGTAAGAATTGGTTTAGGTGGCAACAGACAGGGCTCCCTATATAATTTTTGTTTACATTTCCCATTTGAATCACATGTATCAAACTATTTCTATCTCTATTGGACCTTCTATCCATACATCCTAGTTTCTGATGGTCAGTACTCCAGGATATATACTCTGAAGAGTGGGAGCTCAGAGCCTCAGATGAGAAAAAACATATGATGCTTGTCTTTGTGGCTCTGAACAGCTTTACTCAATTTGAACTTTTCTAGCTTCACCCATTTCTCAGCAAATTTCATGATTTCATTTTTTCTTCACAGCTGAATAGTATCCCATAACATATATATATATATACATATGTATATATATATGTGTGTATATGTATATATATGTATACACACACACACACACACACACACACACACACACACACAAGATTTTCATTGCCTGTTCACAAGTTGAAGGAAGTTTAGGTTGTTTACATTTTCTACCTATTGCATATATCCTTTCTTATCCATTCATTTGTTCATGGACATCTAGGCTGATTTCATTTACTGGGTTGGGACCAGTGCAACAGTGAACATGGATGTACAGGAGACTGTACACTCAGCTGGCTTAGTGCTGGCTTAGTGCCCTTCTGGCTATTTCCAGGAGTGATATAGCTAGATTAGCTAGTTGCTTTATTCTTAATTTTTGAAAAACGACTACACTTATTTCCATCATGTTGCTTGTTGAGCACATTTTTTTAAAATGTCTTCATATTACATGTTTTCTTCCACTTCTCTCCTCTTCCTTTCCTTTCCCCCTCAATATCTCCTTTCATGGTTTTCTGAATAACCTCTCTTCATCAGCTTCTAAGTTGAAAATCAGGTTTGTCATACATATTTGCTGGTGTTAAATCTTCTGCAAAAGGTAACTCAGAACCATAAAATGAGGACATCTTGTATTTGTTAAGACAGCTTTTGTACATTTAGGTGACATTTCAAAGCAGATTGCATGATCCAGTTGAAGGCTATAGATTCTTCTGTGGGCAGCTGTTTATGGAGTGTGATTTCTTTTGAAGTTTAACATGTTGTGATTGTTTCTTTGAAATTTCTATAAATACAAACAAAAGTCAAACCTGGTAGCTGTTAGAGGAGAAAAATCACTGTTACTCTCTAGCCAATATATTTGTATATTAAGCAATGTGCACACTACCATTATTTTTCAAGTACTGTAATATAAATGCCCACCTGGGGTTTGTGAGATGTTTCAGAGGTTAAGAACACTTGTTTCTCTTGAAGAGCACTGGGCTTGATTCCCAGCACCCTCATGGTGGGATGATTGAGAACCATGCATAACCGCAGTACCATAAGATTCAATCCCATCTTCTTATCTCCATGGGCACCATACACACCTGTGTTGCACATACATACATGCAGGCCAGGCACTCACACATAAAATGAATACAACTTTAAAAAATGCTTAATAATTTTTAAGGAAAATAAAACTATACATATTCTAAGATAAGAAATGTTAAAACCATGAGCTCATATAAGAGGAAAAGAATGTAAATATTGGTACGTATGAAAATGTAGTTCATATTAAATGAGCATTTGTTTTCCAGTGAGCTAAACTACACAATAGATTTACCAGAATCTAGGTTCCATCCTTTAAGGCAACAGTGCTGCAAACATCTCTTGCATCGAGGTATGTAATATGCAAATATTTCTATGAAAATCATTAAATTTATGTTTTATTGAAAGCTGATGTCTATGTTATGAAAATAAGCATAATGTCCATTGTCAAAAATTCATGTGCTTGTATTAGTCTAGGTATCTAATTCAAGGTTACAAATATTTACTAAAGAAAGAATCAGTCACTAATCAAAACAAATAGCAATTCAAGGACAAGATAATATCATGCTTAGAACTTAACAATCAAAAATCAGACCAAGGCACCACTTGAATCCCTAGTAGAGTAATCTGCCTTCTCTTCTACTCATTTCCACCAGACAATAATTTATCACCTGGAGTTGCTTTCTTGAATAACAATTTAGCTAGACATTTGAAGTTTCTGTTTCTTATTGTGGGGGGATGAATAGGTATGGCCTCCATAGACTCATGTATTTGAATTCTGGCCACAGGGAACGGCACTCTTAGGAGATGTGTCCTTGTTGGAGTAAGTGTGCCCTTGTTGGTGGGCTTTGAGGTCTCTTTATGCTTAAGCTTGCCCAGAGTGACACATAATCTCATTCTGCTGCCTTTTGATCATGATGCAGAACTCTCAACTTCTTCTCCAGCACCACGGCTGCTTGCATGCTGCTTTGTTTCCCACTATGATGATAATAGAAAAAAAAATCCTCTGACACTGTAAGCCAGCCCCAAATGAAATGTTTTCTTCTTATAAGAGTTGCTGTGGTTATGGTGGTTTTTTTTCACAGCAATAGAAACCCTATCTAAGACACTGATCCTCCCCCAAAATTTCTGGTTAACTGGTTGTGCTAGTTTGATTTTGATTTCTGTGATCATGTATGACCATAAGAAACTTGGGGGAGAAAAGAGTTTATTTTATCTCACAGTTTACAATCCATCATGAAGGCAATCAGGGCAGGAACTCAAGGTAGGAACCTCAAGGCTGGAACTGAAACAAAGGCCATGGAAGAACACTGCATCCTGTCTCTCTCTCCATGGCTTGCTTAGCTTGCTTTCTTACATAATCCAGACTCCATGTCCAGGGGAAGTACCATTCACAGTAGGTTGGACCCTTCCACATAAATCATTAGTCAAGAAAAAAAATGCTTCCTTGGTGTGGCTATAGGCTAATATGATAAAGATTATTTTTTTCAGTTGAGGTTTCCTCTTTCTGGATGACCAAAGCTAATGCCAAATTGACAAAAAATTAACTAGCACATCAGTTCATAAAATAGAGTTCATTCTTAGAGATGTTGAGAATAGTAGGAAATCTGTCTGAAGGCAGAAGTAGAAGGCTCTCATAAGCCACTGGAGATTATTAATATTGCTATAAGGTCACTGGAAAGTCACCTATGCATACATCCCAAGGACACTGAATTTTTATTAGAGGGTAAGAGTTTAGATAAAGATAGCTTTCTTCATGCTCAATGTGCCTAAAAAGGAAATTCATACAGAAAATGATATTAATGAAATAATTAAATGATGTTTATGAGGCTCTTCTATGTACCAGATCCCAGGAGGGAAGAAAAACAAAAGTTACAGATCACAAGGAGTGATGAGTCCTGGAAGTCTCCACTACGTAGGAGTCTAAGGCAAGAGAATCTTGAGGTAGGGAGGTTGGGGGGCTATAGAGCCCCTCATCTCAGAAAACCAAAGACAGACAGACAAGGTATGGTGGTGTATTCCTATGATCTATACTTTAGAAGAATAAGTACAAAAGAATTATAAATTTGAGAGTTATATGAAGAGATCCAGGGTATAAAAGCAAGCAAATAAACAACCCAAACTTACAGTTTCACCTCAGACAGCCATTTAGGCTAATGGGACATTCAACAAGATCATTAGATAAGCTACATTACATATAACTCTAGGTTAACCATATGTTCATCATGTTGTAGGAACCTCAGGAGAAGTGTTCTACTTTATACTGTTAGAAAATGGGAGAAAACACCCCACATCTGGGCAAGCAAATGTTATCAGAGTTAGTAAAAAGACTTCTGGTAGATGTATAACATCATTACAAGGCACAAAACCTTTTCATTGTTAAAAGAACATTGCACACATGGAGTTGGCCTGGGCTTATCATCACTGTTGATTTGAGTTGGTCTGAAACTTATTTTAGAACTTAATATAATTTCATACAGAGAACAATTATATCGAAAAGCAGCCCATAGTTGAAATGATAGAGGCATATGTACATTATTGTTTTATGAACTTAGCTTTGAGATCCAAACATTTGAAAATGTATTGAGGGCTGGGGAGATGGCTCAGAGGTGATAGGTGCTTAACTGCTCTTCCAGAGGATGAGAGTTTGACTCCCAGATGCCTGAAACTCCAGAGGGAACTGATGCTTCTCACCTCAGTGGAAACCTATGCTCATGTGCACACGCAACACTCAAATTATCAAAAATAATAGAAATATAAAATTTTATTGAGTGACCTCATATGTTGGACCGTATGCTCGAGCTGAATGAACATTTAAGCAAAAGAGCAATACATGCTAAACACAGGTGACGATTGGGGGCTCAGTGCTGTTGTGCTTCGTATATTGGTGACTTCTTCCTCTATTCCCTTCGCACTGGTAACTGTCACTGCACAGCACTGAGTCCCCCAGTTCTGATGTGAATTGACAGTAGCTACAGATGAGTGTCATTAAACAATAATCTTTGTTCAGGAGCTCCTTGCTTTCCATAGTATTTCTAAAAACATCATAAATATGGATTTGATTTACATACTTAATGCCTTATTCATTCAGTTGGCTTGTTTAAACCTTTTGGGAACAAGCCAGCTGTAAATGAATAATTATTTACAGCTATTATTGATGGAGTACTTACTGTGTATTCTTTATAAAGATTAACTCATTTAACCATCAAAACAACCTGGTGCAGAGGGTGCTTTTATAGGCTCCATTCTAAAAACAAGGAAACAAACACATACCCAGAGTTGTGGAACTAGGAAATATTAAATGCAGGAGTTAAGCCCTGACACCTGGTCCCCAGAAACATGTTCATTCGTTGTACTGTACTGATTTAAGCATGGTTTATTTTCTCATCATCCCACAGACCTAGTGAGGTGCCTGCATTTGTATGCTGTGGAGGTGACCCTAGTGTTCCAGAGGGTACCTCTGAGTCACATGATTATCTTTCTGTGGTAGCAGTAGACTTGTGATAGGTACTGGGCACCTTAGCACGCCTGACCTTGTGAGACAATCTAGTTGTCTCCTTAAAAGGTTTGGAGGTTTGCCAGGTGTATTGGCACACACCTTTAATTTTCGCACTCAGGAGGCAGAAGAGGGGGATCCATTTGAATTTGAGGCCAGTCTTGTCTACACAGCCAGTTTCAGGTCAGCCAAATCTATATGGTAAGACTTTTTCATCAACAAAAAGCTTTGGAGGTTTAAATTCTATAAGATTTTAAGACAAGTAACTTGTTTTCTTCTCTACAAGTAACCAGGCTGGCTTCCAGTTCACTACAACTTCAGCCTCTGGAGTGTGCGATTCTAGGCATGAACCACTGTGCCTAGATGATAATGAGTGAAGTTTACCAAGGAAGATGAGAGCCTGGAACTACACACATCAGGACCAGGGAACAAGCATCCCTGGGATTCTCTGCCAAGCCTCCCTGACACACACACTCAAAAGCATAGTGAGGTGGTTCTTCAGTCATTTCATATTGAGCAATAACTTGCAAAGACACGCATTCTTTTTATAAGTCAGATCAAGCCTAAGGCATAGG
Organism: Apodemus sylvaticus; assembly: GCF_947179515.1. Classification (NCBI taxonomy): domain Eukaryota; kingdom Metazoa; phylum Chordata; class Mammalia; order Rodentia; family Muridae; genus Apodemus; species Apodemus sylvaticus. The sequence goes on along the minus strand of NC_067476.1, from coordinate 37,027,350 downwards.
GTGATCAGGAGTCTCCATTTGACCCAGAGCAACATAAACTGCTGTGTCAAGCAAGCTTTCATGTTTGTTTATAATTTGTCTTCAGGAGCTCCCTTTGAAAAAGTGTAAACCATTCATGGTTATTTAAGCTTTAATAACAAACATATTGGTTGGCATTTTTGGACTAAGGTCCTATAGAACAGAAATAGAAAAACACATTTTCCAGGTGTATCTTGAGTCTGGCTTTAATTTAAAACTTTCTGTTGTTGCATTGCACTGATACTTCTCCCTCTTGCCTTCCTCCCATTCTCTGCCCTCTTCCCTTCTGTTCAGTCCCCTTCCCCTACCATCTCTGTCCCCGCTCTTCCTACTAGCTCCCTCATGGTCTCAGTCTCCCTTTTTTGTTCTCTTACTGGGTTGATGCCAGACAATCCAGTTGTTAAAGACATAATTAGTGCATTGTGACCAATGGCAAGTCTTGTGATTGAGGAGAACCATGGTGGCTTTGATCATCATGTAAGCTTTGGAAGACTTGTGTTTTAAGGTGAAAGGGGATCCATGAAATCAAGATGCTATTCTGTGTATCGATGTATGAAACTTTTAAAAATTATCTCCAAGCATCAAACAATGGATGATAATATATATAGTTTGCCCAAAGTATGACTTGTTTATGTTTTTGTTTGGAGATTAAAACATTGAAAGGACTAGATACATTAGAGCACTGCTAAATTTGGGAAATGGAAAAAAAAGTAGAAAAAAATGGATGAAAAATAGTCAATGGCCCTGACATATAATATGTGCTCAATTAACAAATAGTCCTTGGGTGATTAATATAATGGACATGATACAAATCCTAATGGTGGTGCAGATAGTAAAATGATATCATTGCCACAAATGTTATAATTTCTGAACGTAACATATTTTAAGGTTCCCTATGTTTGGGAAGGGATCTCACACAGAGCAGGGTGTTCTCAAACTTACCATGTAACCAAGGATGGCCTAGAATTTCTTGTTCTACCTCCAAGTTCAGGGTTTGCTGGAGTGTTCCATTTTCCTTGGAACAGGATAGGCAATTTTGTCAGAGATAGACAAAAGAAATATAGTAGACATGTTTTTCCTTTTTTGTATGTTTTCTTCTCAGAATTCCAGCCACACCTGAGAAATATTCTGATATAATCTCCAGTGGGTTCTCTTCTTTATTATTTTTTGATAGTTTTTTTAAATTTATTATTATTTTTTCCCCTGTTCTCCCACTCACCCCTTCCCACTCCCCCCTTCTGATTTTGCCGAATACTGCTTCACTGAGTCTTTCCAGAACAAGGGGCCACTCCTCCGTTCTTCTTGTACCTCATTTGATGTGTGGATTATGTTTTGGGTATTCCAGTTTTCTAGGTTAATATCCACTTATTAGTGAGTGCATACCATGATTCACCTTTTGAGTCTGGGTTACCTCACTTAGTATGATGTTCTCTAGCTCCATCCATTTGCCTAAGAATTTCATGAATTCATTGTTTCTAATGGCTGAATAGTACTCCATTGTGTAGATATACCACATTTTTTGCATCCACTCTTCTGTTGAGGGATGCCTGGGTTCTTTCCAGCATCTGGCTATTATAAATAGGGCTGCTATGAACATAGTAGAGCATGTATCCTTATTACATGGTGGGGAATCCTCTGGGTATATGCCCAGGAGTGGTATAGCAGGATCTTCTGGAAGTGAGGTGCCCAGTTTTCGGAGGAACCGCCAGACTGCTTTCCAGAGTGGTTGTACCAATTTGCAACCCCACCAGCAGTGGAGGAGTGTTCCTCTTTCTCCACACCCTCTCCAACACCTGCTGTCTCCTGAATTTTTAATCTTAGCCATTCTGACTGGTGTAAGATGAAATCTCAGGGTTGTTTTGATTTCCATTTCCCTAATGACTAATGAAGTTGAGCATTTTTTAAGATGCTTCTCCGCCATCCGAAGTTCTTCAGGTGAGAATTCTTTGTTTAACTCTGTACCCCATTTTTTAATAGGGTTGTTTGGTTTTCTGGAGTCTAACTTCTTGAGTTCTTTATATATATTGGATATTAGCCCTCTATCTGATGTAGGATTGGTGAAGATCTTTTCCCAATTTGTTGGTTGCCGATTTGTCTTCTTGATGGTGTCCTTTGCCTTACAGAAACTTTGTAATTTTATGAGGTCCCATTTGTCAATTCTTGATCTTAGAGCATATGCTATTGGTGTTCTGTTCAGAAACTTTCTCCCTGTACCGATGTCCAGGATTGAAGATTCAGAAATGAACCCACACACCTATGGCCACTTGATCCTTGACAAAGAGGCTGAAAACATCCAATGGAAAAAAGATAGCCTTTTCAACAAATGGTGCTGGTTCAACTGGAGGTCAGCATGCAGAAGAATGCAAATTGATCCATCCTTGCCTCCTTGTACTAAGCTCAAATCCAAATGGATCAAGGACCTCCACATAAAGCCAGACACTCTGAAGCTAATAGAAAAAAAATGGGGAAGACCCTTAATTTACTTTTTAATTATTCACTTTGCATCCCTGCTCACTGCCCCCTCCTGGTTGCCCCCTTTCTCAATCCTTCCCCCATTCCCCCTGTGTATGCCCTCACCCTGGCACTTCAAGTCTCTTTGGGGCTGGACACTTCCCCTCCCATTGAGCCAAGCTAGAAGAAAAAATGCCATGTAGAGGCAACATTTTTTAGGATAGCTGTTCCAGTTGTTTAGGACCCATGTGAAGGTCAATCTAGCCTTGTCTATGTTCTTTGACTGGTGGTTCAGACTCCAAGAGCCCCAAGGGTCCAGGTTAGTTGTCTCTTTTGGTCTTCCTATCCCCTTGAGGACCCATAATCCTTTCTCTTATTCTTCCCTAAGAATCCCCAAGCTACATCCACTGTTTGGCTGTGGATGTCTGTACCTGTCTGAGTCAGCTGCTGGGTGGAGCCTCTCAGAGGGCTAGTTATTAGCTAGCCATTTTCTCTGTCTCTGCTCCATCACCCATGCCTGCATTTCTTGTAAACAGGATAAATTTGGGGTTGGCAGTTTTGTGGGTGGGTTGGTGTCTCTGTTATTCCACTGGGGTTCCTGTCTGGCTACACAAGGTGGCCTCTTTAGGTTCCATATACCCAATGTAGTGAGTCACAGATATGTTCACTTCTATTGTTCTTGGGCACTTCCCTTATCCCAGGACTCCGTCTTATCCTAGAGATGCTCCCCACATCCTTACCCCCATCAACTGCAGATTTCCATTTATTTTCATGGTCATCTAGCTTTGATACAAATGATAAATGGGGTAAGAAAGAAATTGGAGAAACCCTTTACAATGGCCACAAATAATATAAAATATCATGGTATAAGTCTAACCAAGAAAGTGAAAGATATGCATGACAAGAGCTTCAAGTGCCTGGGGAAAGAAATTGAAAGAGATATAAGATGGAAGGATCTCTCAAGCTCATGAAAAATTGCATTAATATAGTAAAAATAATTATCTTACCAAAAGCAATCTCAGATTCAGAGCAATCACCATAAAATTCCAACGCAATTTTTTATAGACCTTGAAAGAGCAATTCTCAACTTTACATGGAAAAACCAAAAAACAAACAAAAAACAAACAAACAAACACTCCAGGATAGCTAAAATAATCCTGAACAATGAAAGAACTTTGGGAGGAATCACCATCTGTGACCTCAAGCTGTATTACAGAGCAATAGTGATAAAAACTGCATTGGTACAGAAACAGATACGTTGATTAATGGATTCAAATCAAAGACCCAGAAGTAAAACCACACACCTATGGACACTTGCTTTTTGATAAACTAAAACCATATAATGGAAAAAAATGAAAGTTCTATGTGTAGACATCTAGTTAGTCCATCAACAATTGGTGATGGACTAACTAGATGTCTACACATAGAAGAATGAAAATAGATCCATATTTACCACTCAGCACAAAACTTAAGTCCAGACAGATCAAGGTCCTAAACATAAAACTGGACACACTGAATCTCATAGAAGACAAAGTGGGAAATAGCCTTGAACGCCTTGGTATGGGAGACAATTTCCTGAACAAAGCACCAGTGGCTCTGGCTCTAAGATCAACAATGTAGAAATGGGACCTTACAAAACTGCAAAGTTTCTGTAAGGCAAAGGACACTGTCAAAAGGATAAGTCAGTAGCCTACAGATAGAGAAAAGATCTTCACCAATCCTACTTCTGACAGAGGACGAATATCCAAACTTTACAAAGAACTCAAGAAGTTAGACACCAGCAACCCAAATAAAAAATGGGGTACAGAGCTAAAGAGAGAATTCTCAACAGAGGAATCTTGAATGGCCAAGAAGCACTTAAAGAAAAGTTCAAAGTCCTTAGTCCAGTCGTCAGGGAAAAGCAAATCAAAACAACTCTGGGGTTCTATCTTATGCCTCCCAAAATGGCTAAGATAAAAAAACTTTAGCACATGCTGGCAAGGATGTGGAGCAAGAGAAACACTTATCCATTGCTGGTGGGAGTGCAAACATGTACAACCACTTTGTAAATCAATTTGGTGGTTTCTCAGACAACTGGGAATAGTTTTACCTCATGACTTAGCTATACCACTCCTGAGCATATGCTCTACCACCCACAAAGACACTTGCTCAACTATGTTCATTGTAGCTTTATTAACAATAAAGCCAGAAACTGGAAACAGTCTGGATGTGCCTCAACTGAAGAAAGGATAAAGAAAATGTGCTATACTTACACACAGTGGAATACTATTCAGCGATGAAAAACAAAGACATCATGAATTTTGCAAACAAATAGATGGAACTTGAGAATACCATCCTGAGTGAGCTAACCCAGTCCCAAAGGGACAAGCATGGCATGTATTCATTTATAAGTGGATAATAGCCATAAAATACAGATACTATGCTATACTCTAGAGACCCAAAGAATCTAAACAAGAAGGAAGGGACAGTAAAGAAGCTTGAATATCACTTAGAAGGAAGAAGAAAAGGCAGATGGAGGAGGGAACTGAGAGGGAGTGGGATTGGAGGGGGAATGGGGGATTCAGGATCAGGGGTGGGAAAGGACAGGATTTTCTTTGTTAAACTGAAGTTTGAATCAGTTGTTCAAAAAGCCAATGAACACTGCTACTCTTCCATGCCACCAATTATGTAACAACAACAACAACAACCAACAACTACCACCTAACTTTGTATTTCATATTTAGGATCTAGTTATTATTACTAACAGTGCCACAACATTCTGTCTAGTCTCCTCAGTGATATTCACATCGTAACTGGGAAATTAAGTCAGTAGAATCCATTGAGCTTATGCAGATTGTAGCAACTTTAGTAGTGCTCATTTGCATGGATGTGTTTGTCTATGCTGTATCGCCATAGTATAGATGGTCAGAACCACTACTGTGTTTAAATACAGGCTGTCATATCACTTCAAAGTTATTTATCCAATCTTTTAGTAGCCTTCCCATCTACCTCCCATCTAATCCTTAGTGGGCATGAATCTCTTTATGTCTATAATTTCATCATTCACAAAGTTATAGAAATGAAACAATAACAATGTAACCTTCTAATATGATATCTTCTATTTTTTAAAAAAAAGATTTATTTATTTTTATTTATATGAGTACACTGTAGCTGTCTTCAGACACACCCAGAAGAGGGCAACAGATCCCACTACAGATGGTTGTGAGCCATCATGTGGTTGCTGGGAATTGAACTCAGGACCTCTGGAAGAGCAGTCAGTGCTCTTGACTGCTGAGCCATCTCTCCAGCCACTTATGATCTCTTTTCAATCAGCCTAACTCTGTGCTCCTGACTCTTAGATTTAGAGAAAGTTATAGTAATATAGGAATTAATGATGAAGTTGGCAGTTAAGAAGGGAATATCTATATCTGAGTGTTCTGTTTCTCTGGCTGTTTGGTTAAAATGTCTCACTCCCACATTACCTACTGCAGTTCATTCAAGGATAGACGTTGTTTAACCCATAATGCAAAGCTTTTACTTGACAAGGTGAAATCAGGAAGGTGGGATTGAACCTCATTAATTATCTGCCAAACATATCATTTCTCTCAACGAACTCAAATGAAAGGCTTACATTTGATGACCATTCGTCTTTTCACCTTGGGTATTTTAGGTTTAAAGTTTGTAATTGTCAATAAAATATATATTTGGTGATTGTGCTGGACTTCAGAATTGAGAAGGCAGGAAAAAAAAACCCCAAATGGTAGCGAAGTTATACCACAGAACTGCAAATGAGAAGTTACTTGTAAAGTTGGAATAGCTAATGAAGCAGAAATGTAAGCACTGGATGGCTAGGGTTGCAGCCCAGCAGTGGAGCTGTGCATGTAAGACACTCTATGTTACCAGGCAGTGGTAGCACATGCTTTTGATCCCAGCACTTGGGTGGCAGAGGCAGGCAGATTTCTGAGTTTGAGGCCAGCCTGGTCTACAGAGTGAGTTCCAGGACAGCCTGGGCTATACAGAGAAACCCTGTCTCAGAAAAAAAAAAGATGAAAAAGATGCTCTGTGTTTAGTCCCTGGTATGTATGTATAAATGGTTACAAAAGCTAATCTTTATTTTATATGTCAGAAAAGACATTTCAAGAGTTTATTTATTATTTTTTTGGGGGGGTACAGTGAACTTTTATTGATGGTATTCAAGAGAGTAGGGAGGGCTAGGCCCCTCCTGTTATTATGGGAGTCTAGGATGGAAATTGTGAGGGAAATGCTCAGTGTAGGGGGCAGAGTTGGGACAGGGATTTCTCAGCAACCGAGGGCCTCTCTCTTAGTCTCAGTGTCCTTGCTGGGCTGGGCTGTCCAGGGCTTCTTACTCCTTGGAGGTCATGTAGGCCCTGAGGTTTACCACTTTGTTGCTGTAGCTGTATTCATTGTCATACCAGGAAATGAGCTTTACAAAGTTGTCATTGAGAGCAATGCCAGCCTCAGCATCAAAGGTAAGAGCAGAAATTACTGTTGAAATCTCAGGAGACAACCTGGTCTTCAGTGTATCCCAGGATGTCCTTTAGTGGGCCCTCAGATGCCTGCTTCACCACCTTCTTGATGTCATCATACTTGGCATGTCAGATCCACAACAGATACATTGGGGGTAGGAACATGGAAGACCATGCCAGTGAGCTTCCCGTTCATCTCTGGATGACCTTTCCCAGAGCCTTGGCAGCACCAGTGGATTCAGGGATGATATTCTGGTCAGCCCCACAGATATCATGCCACAGCTTTCCAGAGGTACCATCCACAGTCTTCTGAGTGACAATGATGACATGGATCATGGTGATGAGCCCTTCCACGATACCAAAGTTGTCATGGATGACCTTGGCAGGGTACGGGGGTTGGCTTGGCAGGGGCAAGCAGTTTCTGGTGCAGGATGCATTGTTGACAATCTTGAATGAGTCATCATATTTCTTGTGGTCCACACCTATCACAAACATGGGGGCACTGGTAGAAGGGACCCTTTGGTCACACCCTTCAAGTGGGCCCTGGCCTTCTCCATGGTGGTGAAGACACCAATAGACTACACAACATAACCCATTTGATGTTAGTGGGATCTTACTCCTGGAAGATGGTGATGGGCTTCCCATTGAAGCTTCCCATTCTCAGCCTTGCCTGTGCTGTTGAATTTGCCATGGATAGAGTCACACTGGAACATGTAGACAATATAGTTGAGGTCAATGAAGGGGTCATTGATGGCAACAATCTCCACTTTACCAAGTGCAGAACAGAAGGCAGCCCAATACGGCCAAATCCGTTCACAATGACCTTCACCATTTTGTCTATAGGACAAGACTGGCACTGCACAGTGAGATGAGGCTGTCTCCCTGTCTTAAAAATCAATGAACAAACAAACAAACAAACAAACAAACAAGCAAGCAAGCAAGCAAAAGAAGGAGCTGTCTCTGAAACAGGGAGGAGCAGAGACTTTAAACAGTTTAAATTGTCTAATTGTCACACAGTGGAGGAAAGATGAGAGGCCAAGTCTATACCACATGTATCTGCAGTCCTTCCCACCTCCCTCTTATTCTCTCTCCAAAACACATTCTAGGCAAAGACAGAAAGGCTTGAACATTTGCTACCACTTGGACACTTGACATTTTGCGTTTCATGTGAAATTGCAGTCTGAGTAAGGTGCATGTCGTTGACGAGCTGAGCAGGGGCACATTTAAGAGACAACAAGGAGAAATATTTCTTATCTTTATCCTTCCTTTTTGTGAGTAAGGGATTGCTTGTGGACTGTTGAGGAATTGCCTTTTTGTCTTAGATTTTCTGACCCATCTCTATTCAGCTTCCAGTCTCATTTAACACAGTTAATCATGATTCTGGCTTTGAGATACTTTCTGAATTTGAGTGCACACTTGATGCACTCTGACCTCCAGTAGACTCTGCCATTTCAGTCAAGGGAGGGCTGAGAGGATGAAGAAATGCTAACATGAGGTGGAGTTTTGTGAAACTTTTCCAAATGGTTCAGTTTGAGCTATCATTTTTAGTTAATTGGATATTCATCAACAACTTTTAGAAAAGTGAGATAAAAAATTGATGCACTTGTAATGTTAATTTAGAAGCAATTTATTGACTATATTCAAAGGAAGCATTTCATGAAGCCCACACAATAGCAAGTATGGCATGTGGTAGCCAGTGTATTGGTGGTGAGAGACCAAGGGGGAAGCAACTAGAATGGGAGAAACATTTAGAGTGAAAAATCAATATAACTTGTGGGCTTCTTAGATCGACAGTAAATAAAAAATAAAAGAAGAAACTAGAGATAGCACATGTGAAAATAGTGGTACCTGCAGAAATATGGGATGCCATTCTAGTGCCTCGTCTTGGAAAACTGATGAGATCATTATGAAGTTATTCAGTTTAGCATCATGGAGAAGTCCTAGTGTTGTTGCTTCTCAGGTAAGTGAGTAAAAGACACTTTTCCAGGATCAAATGATAGAACTAGATTGTCTTAGAGAATGCTGTAACTTTTCTGCTTAAAAATTGTCTTCTTTCTGACATGATTAAAAGTCTGTGTGGCCCAGGTATAGCATTCAAGAAACTACAGTAAGTCATCCAGATAAAGACTTATGGTCCTGGAATAGTGTTCCCTTAGAAATGGGGAGAGTCACAGGGATGACTGGTGCTCAAGATGGGTCTGTGACTGCAGAAGGGAATGGGCTGTGTATGAGAAGTATCACTTTTTAAATGAAGTAAGAATGGCTGTGTAACCACAAGAATGCAGCCCACAGAATCAACGAAGCAGGACTCAGGGGCCCATAGAGGCTGAAATGACAATCATGGACCCTGTATGGGTCTGAGCTAGGTCCTCTGCATATACATTGAGGTTGTGTAGCTTGACATTCTTGTAGAACTCCTAACAGTAGGTGTGATGGTTGTCTCTGACTCTTTTGCCTGCTCTTGGAACCCTTTCCCTCCTACTGGGTTGCCTCATCCAGCCTTGATAAGAGGTTTTGTGGTTAGAGTTGTTATAGCTTGTTATACCCTGTTTAGTTGATATTCCTAGGAGGCCTGCTCCTTTTCTTTTCTTTTCCTTTCCTTTCCTTTCCTTTCCTTTCCTTTCTTTTCTTTTCTTTTCTTTTCTTTTTGTTTCTTTTCTTTTCTATTCTTTTCTTTTCTCTTCTCTTCTCTTCTCTCCTCTCCTCCATTCTCCCCTCCCCTCTTCCCTCCTCTCCTTCCCTTTCCTTTTCTTTCCTTCTTTCTCCCCCCTCCCTCTGTCTCTCCCTCCCTTTCTTCATTTTTTAAAAGGAAAATGGAGGAGGAGAGAGGGGAGAGGAGGGGGAGGGCTGGGATGAGTGGAGGGAGGGAAACTGCAGTCAGTACTGTGCTGTACTGACTCTATGTAATGTACAGACTACTGTAATGTATGAGAGAAGAAAAAAAGGAAAGTAGGAATGGCTGTGTAAGTGGAAGAAGGGCGTTGGGGTGACCATTGCGGGGAATAAGTCTTGATTTTCAGAGTATGAAAGAATGTGATTTATTTCCATAGTTTGTTACCCTTGATGCACTGATCTTGCAGGCATAGAATAGAGCATGGCAGCCATAGGAGATGAAATGGATTTGTATTTTCCTGGGGCTGCATGCAGCCACTTGATACAGTTTACTTGCTCACACAGAAGTTGGAAACACATGGATGAAGCCACCTATTTTGAGATTGAAAAGGTTCCCAGATTCCAGTCTCACATCTTGCCAAATCATGTCAGGATTTGGAGTTTGGGAGGCAACATTATAAAAATTATTTACTGACATGGGGAGTATATGAGATGATAGACATTTTCTTCATGGCAGAGAAGATGCCCTTTAATATTCTTTACCAGACAAGCCACATTAGTTTCAACTTGTACAATTTTTTTATTTCTTTGGGAATTTATTGTAAGCTTTAACATGATATATGAAATAGGGCCTTGGGACCCCAAAATGCTGAAGTCAGGGTTCATAAAGCATTTATTAGGAAGTGATGATTTAACTCTGGAGGCCATCCATGTCAACCCACTGTCACAATACACATCTGAGAAGCATGTCAATTTTCCCATTAGCAATGGGAGTCTATTTCATTTTTGGTCTAACAGCCAAAAGGATATTTCTTCTTTTTTTTCCCTTTTACTGATTGCCCTATCTGAGCTCTAACTAGCTGAACATTTACAATTCTGAATGATATAATGAAATTAAGACTCTATAATATTCTAATTTGCATATCTCATTACATAGAGTGACACCATTAGAAGACATGTGTTGAAGCTTTCAAAATGATTATGATATGTGAATGTATTAGAGGATAAATATGCTTTGCTGAACCAAGGCTGCACAGTAGTCTCAGGTAATATTTTACCTAGACATGCTGCTGCCATGACCTCATTCCTCATCTCTTCCTCTCCTCCTCCTCTTCCTCCTTCTCCTCCTTCCCAACAGGAAGTCTCTGTTCATTCTGGGAATCACTAGTGTAACTATCTGAGCCTCTGATAACATTTATTGTACTCTCAATTTTTAAAAGAGGCTTCATGAATGTAATGCACATCTGATGTAGAGCTTACACTGACATTGAATTCAACTGCCCAGAGCCATACACATTGCAGTGAGTTTTAGGAACAGACATACCCGATGCACTGCACAGAATGTCTGATAGTCATGGGAATTATGGGTAGTGGCCTCTGAGACTGGACTGGACCCCTCTCTGAAAGACAAGCAAGGTCCCAGTAGTACTAGCCATGCTTCTTGAGGAAGTGTTTTTTTTTTCCTTTTTTTTTTCGATATATTTTTTTATTTACATTTCCAATGGTTTCCCCTTTTCTAGCTCCCCACTACCCAAAAGTCCCATAAACCTCCTTCTCTCCCCCTGTCCTCCCACCCATCCCTTCCCACTTCCCCGTTCTGGTTTTGCCTTATACTGCTTCACTGAGACTTTCCAGAACAAGGGGCCACTCCTCCGTTCTTCTTCTTTTTTTTTTTTATTCGATATAATTTATTTACATTTCAAATGATTTCCCCTTTTCTAGCCCCCCCACTCCCCGATAGTCCCGTAAGCCCCCTTCTCTTCCCCTGTCCTCCCTCCCACCCCTTCCCACTTCCCCGTTCTGGTTTTGCCAAATACTGTTTCACTGAGTCTTTCCAGAACCAGGGACCACTCCTGCTTTCTTCTTGTACCTCATTTGATGTATGGATTATGTTTTGGGTATTTCAGGTTTCTAGGTTAATATCCACTTATTAGTGAGTGCATACCATGATTCACCTTTTGAGTCTGGGTTACCTCACTTAGTATGATGTTCTCTAGCTCCATCCATTTGCCTAAGAATTTCATGAATTCATTGTTTCTAATGGCTGAATAGTACTCCATTGTGTAGATATACCACATTTTTTGCATCCACTCTTCTGTTGAGGGATACCTGGGTTCTTTCCAGCATCTGGCAATTATAAATAGGGCTGCTATGAACATAGCAGAGCATGTATCCTTATTACATGGTGGGGAATCCTCTGGATATATGCCCAGGAGTGGTATAGCAGGATCTTCTGGAAGTGAGGTGCTCAGTTTTCGGAGGAACCGCCAGACTGATTTCCAGAGTGGTTGTACCAATTTGCAACCCCACCAGCAGTGGAGGAGTGTTCCTCTTTCTCCACACCCTCTCCAACACCTGCTGTCTCCTGAATTTTTAATCTTAGCCATTCTGACTGGTGTAAGATGAAATTTTAGGGTTGTTTTGATTTGCATTTCCCTAATGACTAATGAAGTTGAGCATTTTTTAAGATGCTTCTCTGCCATCCGAAGTTCTTCAGGTGAGAATTCTTTGTTTAACTCTGTACCCCATTTTTTAATAGGGTTGTTTGGTTTTCTGGAGTCTAACTTCTTGAGTTCTTTATATATATTGGATATTAGCCCTCTATCTGATGTAGGATTGGTGAAGATCTTTTCCCACTTTGTTGGTTGCCGATTTGTCCTTTTGATGGTGTCCTTTGCCTTACAGAAACTCTGTAACCTTATGAGGTCCCATTTGTCAATTCTTGCTCTTAGAGCATACGCTATTGGTGTTCTGTTCAGAAACTTTCTCCCTGTACCGATGTCCTCAAGGGTCTTCCCCAGTTTCTTTTCTATTAGCTTCAGAGTATCTGGCTTTATGAGGAGGTCCTTGATCCATTTGGATTTGAGCTTAGTACAAGGAGACAAGGATGGATCAATTTGCATTCTTCTGCATGCTGACCTCCAGTTGAACCAGCACCATTTGTTGAAAAGGCTATCTTTTTTTTCCATTGGATGTTTTCAGCCCCTTTGTCGAGGATCAAGTGGCCATAGGTGTGTGGGTTCATTTCTGGATCTTCAATCCTGTTCCATTGATCTGCCTGCCTGTCACTGTACCAATACCATACCATGCAGTTTTTAACACTATTGCTCTGTAGTATTGCTTGAGGTCAGGGATACTGATTCCCCCAGAATTTCTTTTTTTTTTTTTTTAATTTTTTTTTATTCGATATAATTTATTTACATTTCAAATGATTTCCCCTTTTCTAGCCCCCCCCACTCCCCGAAAGTCCCGTAAGCCCCCTTCTCTTCCCCAGTCCTCCCTCCCACCCCTTCCCAGTTCCCCGTTCTGGTTTTGCCGAATACTGTTTCACTGAGTCTTTCCAGAACCAGGGACCACTCCTCCTTTCTTCTTGTATCTCATTTGATGTGTGGATTATGTTTTGGGTATTCCAGTTTTCTAGGTTAATAACCACTTATTAGTGAGTGCATACCATGATTCACCTTTTGAGTCTGGGCTACCTCACTTAGTATGATGTTCTCTAGCTCCATCCATTTGCCGAAGAATTTCATGAATTCATTGTTTCTAATGGCTGAATAGTACTCCATTGTGTAGATATACCACATTTTTTGCATCCACTCTTCTGTTGAGGGATACCTGGGTTCTTTCCAGCATCTGGCAATTATAAATAGGGCTGCTATGAACATAGTAGAGCATGTATCCTTATTACATGGTGGGGAATCCTCTGGGTATATGCCCAGGAGTGGTATAGCAGGATCTTCTGGAAGTGAGGTGCCCAGTTTTCTGAGGAACCGCCAGACTGATTTCCAGAGTGGTTGTACCAATTTGCAACCCCACCAGCAGTGGAGGAGTGTTCCTCTTTCTCCACACCCTCTCCAACACCTGCTGTCTCCTGAATTTTTAATCTTAGCCATTCTGACTGGTGTAAGATGAAATCTCAGGGTTGTTTTGATTTGCATTTCCCTAATGACTAATGAAGTTGAGCATTTTTTTTAAAGTTTTTTTTATTCGATATAATTTATTTACATTTCAAATGATTTCCCCTTTTCTAGCCCCCCCCCACTCCCCGAAAGTCCCATAAGCCCCCTTCTCTTCCCCTGTCCTCCCATCCACCCCTTCCCACTTCCCCGTTCTGGTTTTGCTTAATACTGTTTCACTGAGTCTTTCCAGAACCAGGGGCCACTCCTCCTTTCTTCTTGTACCTCATTTGATGTGTGGGTTATGTTTTGGGTATTCCAGTTTTCTAGGTTAATATCCACTTATTAGTGAGTGCATACCATGATTCACCTTTTGAGTCTGGGTTACCTCACTGAGTATGATATTCTCTAGCTCCATCCATTTGCCTAAGAATTTCATGAATTCGTTGTTTCTAATGGCTGAATAGTACTCCATTGTGTAGATATACCACATTTTTTGCATCCACTCTTCTGTTGAGGGATACCTGGGTTCTTTCCAGCATCTGGCAATTATAAATAGGGCTGCTATGAACATAGTAGAACATGTATCCTTATTACATGGTGGGGAGTCTTCTGGGTATATGCCCAGGAGTGGTATAGCAGAATCTTCTGGAAGTGAGGTGCCCAGTTTTCGGAGGAACCGCCAGACTGATTTCCAGGGTGGTTGTACCAATTTGCAACCCCACCAGCAGTGGAGGAGTGTTCCTCTTTCTCCGCACCCTCTCCAACACCTGCTGTCTCCTGAATTTTTAATCTTAGCCATTCTGACTGGTGTAAGATGAAATCTTAGGGTTGTTTTGATTTGCATTTCCCTAATGACTAATGAAGTTGAGCATTTTTTAAGATGCTTCTCTGCCATCCGAAGTTCTTCAGGTGAGAATTCTTTGTTTAACTCTGTACCCCATTTTTTAATAGGGTTGTTTGGTTTTCTGGAGTCTAACTTCTTGAGTTCTTTATATATATTGGATATTAGCCCTCTATCTGATGTAGGATTGGTGAAGATCTTTTCCCAATTTGTTGGTTGCCGATTTGTCCTCTTGATGGTGTCCTTTGCCTTACAGAAACTTTGTAATTTTATGAGGTCCCATTTGTCAATTCTTGCTCTTAGAGCATACGCTATTGGTGTTCTGTTCAGAAACTTTCTCCCTGTACCGATGTCCTCAAGGGTCTTCCCCAGTTTCTTTTCTATTAGCTTCAGAGTGTCTGGCTTTATGTGGAGGTCCTTGATTCATTTGGATTTGAGCTTAGTACAAGGAGACAAGGATGGATCAATTCGCATTCTTCTGCATGCTGACCTCCCGTTGAACCAGCACCATTTGTTGAAAAGGCTATCTTTTTTCCATTGGATGTTTTCGGCCTCTTTGTCGAGGATCAAGTGGCCATAGGTGTGTGGGTTCATTTCTGGATCTTCAATCCTGTTCCATTGATCCTCCTGTCTGTCACTGTACCAATACCATGCAGTTTTTAACACTATTGCTCTGTAGTATTGCTTGAGGTCAGGGATACTGATTCCCCCAGATTTTCTTTTGTTGCTGAGAATAGTTTTAGCTATCCTGGGTTTTTTGTTGTTCCAGATGAATTTGATAATTGCTCTTTCTAACTCTGTGAAGAATTGAGTTGGGATTTTGATGGGTATTGCATTGAATCTGTATAGTGCTTTTGGCAAAATGGCCATTTTAATTATATTGATTCTACCGATCCATGAGCATGGGAGGTTTTCCCATTTTTTGAGGTCTTCTTCCATTTCCTTCTTCAGAGTCTTTAAGTTCTTGTCATACAGATCTTTTACATGTTTGGTAAGAGTCACCCCAAGATACTTTATACTGTTTGTGGCTATTGTGAAGGGGGTCATTTCCCTAATTTCTTTCTCAGCCTGCTTATCCTTTGAGTATAGGAAAGCCACTGATTTGCTTGAGTTGATTTTATAACCTGCCACTTTGCTGAAGTTGTTTATCAGCTGTAGGAGCTCTCTAGTGGAGTTTTTTGGGTCACTTAGGTAGACTATCATGTCGTCTGCAAATAATGATAGTTTGACTTCCTCCTTTCCAATTTGTATCCCTTTGACCTCCTTATGTTGTCGAATTGCCCGAGTTAGTACCTCAAGTACAATATTGAAAAGATAAGGAGAAAGGGGCAGCCTTGTCTGGTCCCTGATTTCAGTGGGATTGCTTCAAGTTTCTCTCCATTTAGTTTGATGCTGGCTACTGGTTTGCTGTATATTGCTTTTACTATGTTTAGGTATGGGCCTTGAATTCCTGTTCTCTCCAAGACTTTAAGCATGAAAGGATGCTGAATTTTGTCAAATGCTTTTTCAGCATCCAATGAAATGACCATGTGGTTATTTTCTTTGAGTTTGTTTATGTAGTGGATTGCAAGGATGGATTTCCGTATATTGAACCAACCCTGCATTCCCGGGATAAAGCCCACTTGATCATGGTGGATGATCGTTTTGATGTGTTCTTGGATTCGGTTGGCAAGAATTTTATTGAGTATTTTTGCATCGATGTTCATAAGGGAAATTGGTCTGAAGTTCTCTTTCTTTGTTGGATCTTTGTGTGGCTTTGGTATCAGCGTAATTGTGGCTTCGTAGAAGGAATTGGGTAGTGTTCCTTCTGTTTCTATTTTGTGGAATAGTTTGAAGAGTATTGGTGTTAGGTCTGATAGAATTCTGCACTGAAACCATCTGGTCCTGTGCTTTTTTTGGTTGGAAGACTTTCTATGACTCCTTCTATTTCTTTAGGGGTTATGGGACTGTTTAGATGATCTATTTGGTCCTGATTTAATTTTGGTATTTGGTATCTGTCTAGGAAATTGTCCATTTCCTCCAGATTCTCGAGTTGTGTTGAGTTATACTATGGCTCTTGTAGTAGGATCTGATGATTTTTTGGATTTTCTCAGTTTCTATTGTAATATCCCCCTTTTCATTTCTAAGTTTGTTAATTTGGATACTTTCTCTGTGCCCTTTGGTCAGTCTGGCTAAGGGTTTATCCATCTTGTTGATTTTTCTCAAAGAACCAGCTCCTAGATTTGTTGATTCTTTGTACAGTTCTCTTTGTTTCCAATTGATTGATTTCAGCCCTGAGTTTGATGATTTCCTGTCTTCTACTCCTCCTGGGTGAATTGGCTTCTTTTTGTTCCAGGATTTTCAGGTGTGTCGTTAAGCTGCTAGTGTATGCTCTCTCCATTTTCTTTTTGGAGGCACCCAGGGCTATGAGTTTTCCTCTTAGCACTGCTTTCATTGTGTCCCAAAGATTTGGGTATGTTGTGCCTTCATTTTCATTAAATTCTAAAAAGTCTCTGATTTCTTTCTTTATTTCTTCTTTGGCCAAGGTGTCATTGAGTAGAATATTATTCAGCCTCCATGTGTATGTGGGCTTTCTGTTGTTTTTGTTGCTATTGAAAACCACTCTTACACCATAGTGATCTGATAGGAGGCATGGGATTAGTTCAATCTTCTTATATTTGTTGAGGTCTGCCTTGTGTCCAATTATATGGTTGATTTTGGAGAAGGTACCATGAGGTGCTGAGAAAAAGGTATATTCTTTTGCTTTAGGGTGAAATGTTCTATAAATATCAGTCAAATCCAATTGGTCCAAAGCTTCAATTAGTTTTACTGTGTCCCAGTTTAGTTTCTGTTTTCCCGATCGGTCCATTGAGGAGAGTGGAGTGTTGAAGTACCCCACAATTATTGTGTTAGGTGTAATGTGTGCTTTGAGCTTTAGTAAAGTTTCTTTTACGAATGAGGGTGCCCTTGCATTTGGCGCATAGATGTTCAGAATTGAAAGTTCTTCTTGGTGGATTTTTCCTTTGACCAGCAAGAAGTGTCCTTCTGTGTCTCTTTTGATGACTTTAGGTTGAAAGTCAATTTTATCTGATACTAGAATGGCTACTCCTGCTCGTTTCCTGTGACCATTGGCTTGTAAGATTGTCTTCCAGCCTTTTACTCTAAGGTAGTTTTTATCTTTGACACTGAGGTATGTCTCCTGTATGCAGCAAATTGTAGGGTCCTGTTTCCTTATTCAGTCTGTTAGTCTATGTCTTTTTATTGGGGAATTGAGACCATTGATGTTAAGAGATATTAAGGAATAGTGATTATTACTTCCTGTCATTTTTGATGTTCTTTTTATATTTGAGTGGTTATCTTCTTTTGGGTTGGATGAAGGATGGTAACTATCTTGCTTTTTCTAGGGTGTAGTTTCCCTCCTTGTATTGGAGTTTTCCTCCTATTATTCTTTGCAGAGCTGGGTTTGTGGAAAGATATTGTGCAAATTTGGTTTTGTCATGGAATATCTTGTTTTCTCCATCTATGGTGAATGAGAGTTTTGCTGGGTATAGTAGTCTTGGCTGACATCTGTGTTCTCTTAGAGTCTGCATGAGATCTGCCCAAGATCTTCTAGCTTTCATGGTCTCTGGTGAGAAGTCTGGTGTGATTCTGATAGGTCTTCCTTTATAGATTACTTGGCCTTTTTCTCTTACTGCCTTTAATATTCTTTCTTTGTTTAGTGCATTTGGGGTTTTGATTATTATGTGACGGGAGGTATTTCTGCTCAGGTCCAGTCTGTTTGGAGTTCTGTAGGCTTCTTGTATATTCATAGGCATCTCTCTCTCTTTAAGTCAGGAAAGTTTTCTTCCATAATTTTGTTGAAGATATTTGCTGGCCCTTTAAGTTGTAAATCTTCACTCTCATCTATACCTATAATCCTTAGGTTTGGTCTTCTCATTGTATCCTGGATTTCCTGGATGTTCTGGGATACAAGGTTTTTGCATTTTGCATTTTCTTTGACAGTTGAGTCAATGGTTTCTATGGTATCTTCAGCATCTGAGATTCTTTCTTCCATCTCTTGTATTCTGTTGTTTATATTTGCATCTATGGCCCCTGATTTCTTCTCAAGGTTTTCTATCTCCAAAGTTGTCTCCCTTTGTGATTTCTTAGTTGTTTCTACTTCTGTTTTTAGATCCAGGATGGTTTTGCTCAGTTCCATCATTTGTTTGTTTGTGTTTTCCTGTAATTCTTTAAGAGATTTTTGTGTTTTCTCTTTCATGACTTCTGCCTGTTGACGCAAGTTCTCCTGCATTTCTTTAAGGTTTTTTTTTTTTTTTTTTTTTTTTTTTTTTTTTTTTTGCCTTTCTTCTTTATTGGCTTCTATCTCTTGAGCCTTATTCTCCTGCATTTCTTTAAGTGATTTTTGTGTTTCCATTATACGGGTTTCTAGCTTATTCATGTTCCCCTGTATTTCTTTAAGAGATTCATTTATGTCCTTTTTGTGTTCTTCTAGCAGCATCATGAACAGTGATTTTAAATCCATATCTTGTTTCTCTGGTGTGTTGGCATAACCAGGATTTGCTGATGTTGGAGAGTTTGATTCAGATGCTGCCATATTGCCTAGATTTCTGCTAGTAGCGTTGCTGCCTTTGCTCTTTGCCATCTTGTTCTCTGGAGCTAGTTGGTCTTGTCTCTGGCTGGTGTTTCAGCCTCCTGAGAGGCTCTAGGGCTATTTCTGCAACACTGGATGGCAGGGTTTCCCCTGTTGCAGATTGCTGATGTGCTGTCCTCCTCTTGGGTGCCCTTGCAGCCCTAGTGTGCTTTGCCCCAGATTGTGCCTGTGAACCAGATGATGCCCGTTTGCTCCTTCAGGGAGTGTTGAGGGTGTATGCTGCAGGGACCTTTTCTGAGTGCTGATCACTCTGCTGGCCAGCGGAACTCCCAACCGGGTAGGTGCACACAAGGCTAGCCTCGCTACTCAGGCCCTAAGTCTAGGTAAAAGCCTGGCAGGCCAATGTCTGAGCAAAGTTCCCCTCAGCTGTGAGTGTTAATTGGGTCTGTCAGGTGGCCAGGATGGCGGCGCTCCCTAAGAGTGCTGGGAGAATCTGCTGGGCTAACAACCTCCTGGCTGGGTCAGCACACAGATGGTCCACCGAGCAGCCCAGGGGCTGGGCGCAGTTCAGGGCCTGACCGTCTTAGACCCCAGCTATGTCAGCCTCGGGCTAGCCTGTTAGCCGGTTTTGCCTGCTAGGACTCTCTGGCTTCCTGTAGGCAAAATGGCACACCGGCCTGGGCAAACAACCGCCTGGCCAGGTTTGCACACCGGTGGCCCCCTGACCAGCCCAGGGCCTGGGTGCAGGCCAACGCCCGTAGGGCTTAGACCCCCACGATGTTGGTCTCGGGTTGTATTTGCGTACCTGAGTCTGCCTGATCTCTCCAGCATCCGAGAACCAAAATGGAGGCCAGTCTCTCGTAACTGACTGGCGGGAGGCCGTGTTTTTTTTTTTTTTTTTAAATGACCAGGTACCAATCATATTATTATTTTTATTTTTCTCCTTTATAAATACAAGTTGAATAGAACTTCTTATCTACTGTTCACATTGTCTTGAGATTTTAATATAATTACATTTCTTTCTTCTTTTGTCCCTCCAAACCCTCCCATAGATCCTTCACGGTCTCTTCTTCTTCTTTTTAACTGTTATTGGGTGCATATATATATATATAGACATTGGAAATTGGTTGGTTGGAAGACCTTCTCTCTCATTCCTAGATTTCCCCAGTTGTCTGTAATTCTTTGTGTAGGGTTGAAGCCTCAGGGGCTTTTCCCTGTCTAACTTGTATTTACCTTTATTATTCTGTTCTTTAATCCTTGGCCCTGTTCTATGACCAGGAGACCAACTGATTAACAGTGTCATTCAATATCCCATACCTCTGACTCTAGGTTGGATTTGGACTTGTGGCCTCTGGCAATGAAGACAGTTAATTACTCATTCCCCTGGTTTCTTCCCCAATATGTAACAGTGACTCCATTTAGTGGGACATCTCAATTAAATGAACACCACTTAAACTTCAGAGCTACTCAAATGCACAGGCTCTTTTTAAGACCCAGAGAGAGGCTCCAATAGAATGTTCATATTTTTGCTAAGAGGAAAAATATGTTCTGAAGTTGAGAAGTATATAACAAAATGGTACTTTAGACATCTCAACCAAACAAGGGAGGGGTTTTGTACTTCATAGTTAATACATAAACAAAGGACACTTTATTATACCATTTCTCTACTTATTACAAGAACAGACAGTTGGGTGGTGATGGAGTATGCCTTCAGCACTTAGGAGGAAGAGTCAGAGTCAGAGTCAGAGTCAGAGTCAGAGGCAGAGGCAGAGGCAGAGGCAGAGGCAGAGGCAGAGGCAGAGGCAGAGGCAGAGGCAGAGGCAGAGGCAGAGGCAGGCAGATTTCTATAAGTTTGTGGCCAGCTTCATCTACAGAGCAAGTTGTAGGACACCCAAGTCTACACAGAGAAATCCTGTCTTAAAAAACCAAAACCAAGCTGGGCATGGTGGCGTACGCCTATAATCCCAGGCAGGCAGATTTCTGAGTTCGAGGTTAGCCTGGTCTACAGAGTGAGTTCCAGGACAGCCAGAGCTACACAGGGAAACCCTGTCTCGAAAAAACCAAATCCAAAACAAAAAACAAAAAACAAACAAACAAACAAAAAAACCAAAACCAAAAATCAAACCAAACCAAACCAAAAAAACCAAAGCAAGAACAAAACAAAACAAAACAAAACAAAACAAAACAAAAATACAAAAATGAGAAACCAAAACAGTAGACTATCTAAATTATAAAACTAGTAGACTGTGAAGAATAAGTGATAACTCAAGTGGTAAACAAAATATATATCAGTTTTAAGAAAAACATAAAACACCATTTTCCAGTCATACCAAAGCTGTAATTCATTGAGATAAATTATGAATAGAACACAGAAACAGGTTCTCAATATTTCATAATCTGAGAAACAAATGAATCAGACATGTGTGTTGCAAAACATCTTATTGTGTTATTGTTGCTTTGTCATGGCTCACTAAAGTTGATGATGATAATAAAAAACAAAGTAATGAACTAGAACTGGCTACAGAGCACTGTCATTGCAGAATATTTCATGCCAGTTGCCATTTACAAAAACTTGAATAAACTATAGGTTTACTGTTTATACTCAAAATGATGCAAATTACCCCACATGTGGTTAAACAATTAAGATGTTATGTGTGTGATAATTTCCAACCTGACTGGATTGAGAACCTCCTAGGAAATTAGGATGCTACAGCTCTGTGTGTTTGTGAGGAAATTTCTAGAGACAAGTAAATGGGAAGGGCTCTGAGCTAATAAATTATTGGATAGTTCAGAGTCTGAATAGGCTTTTGGGAGATGGTAGAACTGTGGAAGACAGGGCTGATTGGAGTTAGTAGGTCATTGTGGGAATGCCCTTTCGGACTGTATCTTGCCAGATACTTTCTGTGATTTGCCTTCTGCCTGCCACAAGGTCACCAGCTCTGGCCAGCCATATTCTCTCCACTACATGCAGTGAAACCTCTGAAACTATAACCAGAGCAAAAGTTTACCCCTTAAGTTTCCTCCAAAAGGCATTTAGTGACAGCAATGAGAAAGTTAACTAATGCAATGTTATTAACTTGAACCTGGAAGCCACAAGTCACCTTCAAAAACTGCTAAAGCTGTGGATGTCATAAACCAATTTAAACCCACTATACTCGAGAAAATGTTGACTTAACTTTTTACTGTATATAGAAACTATTGTAAAATTATTATGTGAATGGACAAATAAATAAGTAAAAAATTAAACCAAATGTCTTCCAAAGCAGTCTCTTAGTTAATTGCTAAAATGTCATGATTGTTTTTTTTTAATCTGGATGTTATGAGGGTAGCTCTATTTATTAGATATTAAACATTATTGACTTTCAAATTTTAAACTAATTTTGTGCCTACGTTCATATTTGTAAATTTATCTTTTTCTGAAATGTTTTCAAGCTCTCTCTCTCTATATATATATTAGTTCTTATATATATCTTATAATATCTATATCTATATATCTATATCTCTCTCTATATCTCTCTCTATATCTCTCTCTATATCTATATCTATATCTATATCTATATCTATATTTATATCTATATCTCTCTCTCTATATATATATATATCTATATATCAGTTCTTGTAAAACATGTATCATTCTCTGCCATATGATTGCTCTTTACTTTGTCTAAACAGGTTCTGGCAACAGTCCTTCCAAATTTACTTATTTGGACCTAAGGATAATCTCTTCTTGGGCATCATTTGATATGTGAATTGTGTTGGGTATTCCAAGCTTCTGGGCTAATATCCACTTATTAGCGAACGCATGCCATGTGTGTTCTTTTGTGATTTGGTTACCTCACTTAGGAGGATATTTTTTAGTTCACCCATTTGCCTAAGAATTTCATGAATTTATTGTTTTTAATTGCTGAGTAGTATTCCATTGTGTTAATATACCACATTTTCTGTATCCAGTCCTCCATTGGGGGACATCTGGGTTCTTTCCAGCTTCTGGTTATTATAAATAGGGCTGATATGAACATAGTGGAACATGTGCCCTTATTACATGCTGGAGAATCCTCTGGGTATATGCCCAGGAGCAGTATACCAGGGTCCTCTGGTAGTATTATGCCCAGTTTTCTGTGGAACCACCAGACTGATTTCCAGAGTGGTGCAACGCCATAGGAGGAACAACGGTATGAGCCACCCAGTACTCCCAGAGCTCCTAGGGACAAAACCATCAACCAGATAGTACACATGGTGTTACCCATGGCTCTGGATGCATAGGCAGCAGAGGATGGCCTTGTTGGACACCCAAGAGAAGAGAGGCCCCTGGTCCTTGAAAGGCTTGATGCAGCAGTGTAGGGGAAAATCAGGACAGGGAAGTGGGAGAGGGTTGATTGGGGAACAGGAGGAGGGGAGATGGCTTATGGGATTTTTTGGGGGGGGGGACCAGAAAAGGGGAAATCATTTGAAATGTAAATAGAGAATATATCTAATAAAAAAAGATTATCTCTTCTTCAGAAATCCCTAGGAAGATCTTTGTTGTCTTTTTTTCCCTTTTAGTTTATTTTTTCTTGCAGTGTTGGGAATAGACTAATCCTTGGCCTTGCTGCACACCAGGCAAGCCCTCTAAGCATCTGCTGGCTTTTTTTTTTTTTTTTTTTTTTTTTTTTTTTTTTTGAGACAGGGTTTCTCTGTATAGCCTTGGCTGGCCTCGAACTCAGAAATCCACTTGCCTCTGCCTCCCAAGTGCTGGAATTAAAGGCGTGTGCCACCACTGCCTGGTTCTCTGCCAGATTTTTAAAGAAAAACTTTCTTGAAACTTGATATTCCTGTTGCATAGTTCTTTGTTGAAGGGGCCTGTTCTAGCACCAGCCTTCCCCACCTCCACTAGAACTCAGTAGTACTTTTCTAGTGTTACCATTGCCAAATATCCTCTAAAGGAAAGGTCATGGTCTTCAGTTCAGAGCCACCATTTTAACACTGTGCCCAGGGACACTTCATTAAAGTTCCCCTGTTACTCCTGGAGTTTACCATTTTTGTTTTTTCATAAAGTGGTTATTACTTCTCCCCCTTTTTGAGACAGTGTGTCAGGCACTCCAGGTTGGCATCAAACTCTCTGTTAGCTGAGGATGTCTTTGGACTTCTGATCCTCTTGATTCTTTCTCCAGAGTGCTGGGAATGCAGACATGGACTACAATGTCTAGCTTATGTGGTTCTAGAGATCCAATCCAGGGCATCATACATTCTAGACAAACCTCTACCAACGAAGCTGTTTCTGTAGTTCCTAGGCTAGTTATTCTGAAAGAGTCAGCATGCATACTTTAGAGTTTTCTTTCTATCACCTCTCTCCTGTTTATCCTTTTTCATCCTCCTCTTCCTCCTCCTCCTCTTCCTCCTTCTATTGAGTCAGGGTCTCTCTAAATAATCCGGATTATCCTGAAGATCACTATATAAACTAGGTTGGCCTCAAACTCACATAGATTATCCTGACTTTGGCTCTCAAGTGTTGGGATTAAAGACATGCACTACCATGTCCCACTTTACAGTTTTTCTGTAAAAGAAGAAAAAAAAAACCAATGTATTACTTTACCCTATACTAAGGATGAATAAAATTTTATCTCTGCCTTAAATGGCTTAAAAGGAAGGGTAGTTAATACATATTTAGTGACAAAAATATAAAAGGAAAATTAATGCACTATAGAAAGAAAAAGAGATAATGATAATTAATAAAGATGATGAAATAAAGAAACTTGGATATTATTAAACATGTTCACCAGAGTCCATCCCTGAAAGCAGAAGACACAACAGGAAAGACTCTTTCAGGACTGTTGACAAACCATCCCCTTCAAAACATACTAAGAAATGTCAAAAGACAGTTTCCCTAAGCCAACCACAGACAAACAACCAAGTTGAAGAAGGTTTGTTTATTAAAGCTCTAGTGTTCCATAAGAGCTGTGGGAGTTGGTGGTATTTCTGCAGAGGGACATCTTTCTTACCTTCTTTTCCTGTAGTTCCTCATATTGGTTAGCACACCTGTCAAACCAGGACAGTCTGCTCACGTGCACTGCTGAAGAAGACAAGTTATATTTGGAATCGAGGGTAAAAAAACAAAACAAAACAAAAACAAAAAACCCCAAAGCAACAAACAAACAAACAAACAAACAAGTTCAGTTGGTGGTTTCAGTGCAGATGGCAAGTGTGAAAGAAAATGAATGGAAAAGATCTGTAAGGCCAAGCCTGTGATTTGATGTAGGGCAAGAAACAAGCTAATGGACAGGAAAGTGTTTCACAGAGAGGTGTGAGATCCTGGAAGTGAGACGGCTGGGCATCTAAAGAAGCTCTCACAGACCATGGCTGGCTAGGCAGTGATGCACATCTGTCAGGGAAGATGATGGGAAGCTCGTCACAAGGCAAGAGGGATACAGGCTGAAGAATCACCCTTCAAAGTTCTGAGTGTAACCCTGCAACTGTCAGGATTATTTCTCTCTGTGTGCATGCATGTATGTTTGTAAGCCACAAGTTGGTGTCAAATATCTTTCTCAATTGCTCTTGTTGACTTCAAGCTGTGCCCTACTTGAAGTCACTCTATGTTGTATAAGACTATGGGTTTTTGGTTTTTTTTTTTTTTTTGTTTTACTTTTTTATTAGATATACTCTTCATTTATATTTCAAATGATTTCCCCTTTCCTGGTTCCCTCCCTCAAAGGCTCATAACCTATCTCCTTTCCCTCTGTTCCCCAATCAACCCTCTCCCACTTCCCTGTTCCAGCTTTCCCCTACACTGCAGCATTGAGCCTTTCTAGGACCAAGGGCCTCTCCTCCCTTTGGTGTCTAACAAGGCCATCTTCTGCTGCCTGTCTGTCTGGAGCCATGGGTAAATTCATGATACTATGTTTTTTTTTTTAAAGGCTATGGAATACCTAGTAGATTCCATCTTACTATCAATTAAAAAAAACAACACAGGGAGGTGGTAGCACACACCTTTGTCAGGTAGATCTCTGAGTTTGAGACCATCATGGTCTACAGATTGAGCTCCAAGACAGCCAAGACTACACAGACAAATGTCTTGAAAAACCCAACCAAACCACCAAACAAGCTAAAGAAACTAACGAACCAATCAACCACCACCACCACTACTACCATCACCACCACTACCACCATCACCACCACAACTACCATCACCACCACTACCACCATCACCACCACTACTACCATCACAACCACTACCATCATCACCACCACTACTACCATCACCACCACTACCACCATCACCACCACTACCACCACCACCACCACTACCACCATCACCACCACTACCACCACCACCACCACTACCACCACCACCACTACTACCATCACCACCACTACCACCATCACCACCACAACTACCATCACCACCACTACCACCATCACCACCACTACTACCATCACAACCACTACCATCATCACCACCACTACTACCATCACCACCACTACCATCACCACCACCACTACCACCACCACCACCAACTACAACCAAACCCAAGACTCATTTATGTTTTTATGTGTATGGGTGTTTTACCTGTGTGTATTGTGTGTACCTCATCCATGCACTGCCCTCTGAAGCTATAATCCTCTGGACAGGAGTTACTGATGAGTCTTAGCTGTCATATGGATACTGGGAATTGAATCCAGGTCCTCTGGAAGAGCAACCAGTCCTCTTAATTGATGAGCCATTTCTCCAGTTCACAATTAGCTTTTGACTTGATTTTGAAGAAAGAGGATGGCTACTGCCGCAGAGTAGACACGCAGAGGGTACCATTTCTCAGATACCACTGTCCAGGATACACTGACCAATGATTTATTACTGTGAGGAGGGAGGGAGGGATGAAGGGAGAGAGGGAGGGAGGGAAGCAGGGAGGGAGGGAGAGAGAGAGAGAGAGAGAGAGAGAGAGAGAGAGAGAGAGAGAAACCCTTTAAATTTATCAGGATAAACTGAGACTATAGGGACACATGGGTGTATTAGCATCATATCAGGGAAAACAAGTCCAAGAACCTAGAACTACCAGAGTGAGGAAAGGCTGCACCTTCCTCACTTGGATCTCATAAAGTAATGGGCATCTAACAAGTCTAACAGTGCAATGGCAGGAGACCCACGCCAACCTGTTCTCAGATGCTGTGTGTGATCTGTAAAGACCAACAGAGAACTCCCAACTATCCTCAGCGCTTCATCTGGTCTAGGTCTCCTGTTGTAGATGTGGCTTACTTGACTGCCTGTCTGTCTGTCTGTTTGCTCATCTGGACGCTAATTGCTGTTTTCTCCTCTGGATTGCTCAGTTTTTCACCTCACATCTGGAACAACTTTGCTCTTAAGCCCTGACCTCAGCCTTCAAGCAAAAGCTCTCTTGTGAATGAGTTACCTCACTTAGGATGCTATTTTCTAGTTCCAACCATTTGCCTAAGAATTTCATGAATTCATTGTTTTTAATTGCTGAGTAGTATTCCATTGTGTAAATATACCACATTTTCTGTATCCATTCTTCCACGAGGGACATCTGGGTTCTTTCCAGCTTCTGGCTATTATAAATAAGGCTGCTATGAAAAGAACACATGGAATGCAGTCACTGATAAGTGGATATCAGCTCAGAAGCTCTGAATTCCCAAGACACAATTCACATATCAAATCATTCCCAAGAAGAAGGAAGGAGAGGGCCCTGGTCCTGGGAAGGCTTGATGCAGCACTGTAGGGGAGTACCAGGACAGAGAAGTGGGAGGGCGTTGACTGGGGAATGGGCAGAGAGAAGAGGGCTTATGAGACTTATGGAGAGGGGGGAATCAGAAAAGGGGAAATCATTTGGAATGTAAACAAAGAATATAGAAAACAATAAAAATAAATATAAAACCTAAAAAAAGAAAACAAACAAACAAACAAAAAAAACCTCTCCCCAGCACGGGTCTGGCTTTCTATCTCAATCTGGACTTTCTCAGCCCACTTCTGAATGCTTTTAATCTCTGCTCATATTTTTTTTTCTGTAAACCACATTATTATATTAAAAATTGCTGTTAAAGAAACAGTTCAACCTTGTGAACTTATTGTTACTTAATAAATCCAGACACTGAGGGAAGATACAAATGTATGCATCTATGTTTCTGGCATAGTTTCATGGCCACTCCCTGCATTATTTATTTGAGAGAGAGTCTCTCCCATTGGCACTCACTGCCTCTTTAGTGAGTTCAGGGCTGAACTCAGTTCTTCAGGCTTGCATAGTAAGTAGCCTATTGACTAAGCCATCTCCCCAGCCCCAAGAACTGCCTTTTTTTTTATTGATATATTTTTATATACATTTCAAATGATTTCCCCTTTTCTGGGTCCCCACTCCCTGCAAGTCCCATAAGCCCTCTTCCGTCCCCCTGTTCTTCCATCCACCCCTTCCCATTTCCCTGTTCTGGAATTCCCCTATACTCTTGCACTGAGTCTTTCCAGAACCAGGGGCCACTCCTCCATTCTTTTTGGACATCATTTAATTTGTGGATTATGTCCTGGGTATTCAAAGTTTCTAGGCTAATATCCACTTATCAGTGAGTGCACACTATGATTGATCTTTTGAGACTGGGTTACCTCACTTAGTATGATGTTCTCCAGCTCCATCCATTTGTCTAAGAATTTCATGAAAAGAACTGCCTTTAAGTTACAAATGAATGTTGGCCTTTGATAAGATATGTCCAATTAGACATGCTTTCTTAATTTCCTATTGTGTATGTTCTTTGACTCAGCTTAACTTTCCTTGGTTCTGTTCTCCCTTAAGTCTTGACCTGTTGATAATCATCAAACCAACTTTTGGTGTGACTTCTTTGTATGCAAGAATTTCTCTCCTCCTTATTGCATGCCGGGGAATCCTCTGGGTATATGCCTAGGAGAGGTATAGCAGGGTCCTCCGGAAATGTCATGTCCAGTTTTCTGAGGAACTGCCAGACTGATTTTCAAAGTGGTTGTACCATCTTGCAATGCAATAAGGACACATGCTCCATTATGTTCATAGCAGCCTTATTTATAATAGCCAGAAGCTGGAAAGAACCCAGATGTCCCTCAATGGAGGAATGGATACAGAAAATATGGTATATTTACACAATGGAATACTACTCAGCAATTAAAAACAATGAATTCATGAAATTCTTAGGCAAATGGTTGGAACTGGAAAATCCAATATCATCCTAAGTGAGGTAACCCAATCACAAAAGAACACACATGGAATGCAATCACTTATAAGTGGATATTAATTAGCCCAGAAGCTCTGAATTCTCAAGACACAATTAGCATATCAAATGATACCCAAGAAGAGGGAAAGAGAGGGCCCTGGTTTTGAAAAGAATTGATCCAGCATTGTAGGGGAGTACAGGGAAATGGGAGGGGGGTGATTGGGAAATTGGTGGAGGAAAGAGGGCTTATGAGACAGATGGGGAGGGGGGAACCGGGAAAGGGGAAAGCATTCATAATGTAAACAAAGAATATATAAAATTAAAAAAAAAAAAGATTTCCCTCCTCCCCACCAGAGTGGATATTTTAAACTGACTTGCAGTTGCCACATCAGGATCTTTGTTACCTTCTATTAACATGACTTAGACATTAGCTTGACATGGTTTGACTTGATTTGGACCTGCCCAGATACGTTCCGTGTGTATACATCAAGTGCCTAAAACTCATTTGCAGGTGTCAACCATGACTATTTCAATCAACGCAGATAGTGTGACTTGAGCAGCAGATCCCTGATTAGCATTCGGTCTGATCAATCTAATAAACTTTAATTCAGTTCCATTTAGCTTTTTTTTTTTTTCCTCCCTGGGGCTCAGTGTGACTTTCTCCAACTTGTTCAGGTGAAACTTTGATCTCCCCACCCGGTGCCACAGCCATGAACTTACTCAGCGTTTCTCCTACAGCCACTCGGCTCGCTGGAGGCTGCCAGAGCCTGTGGCCTCTAGCTGAGTTTCTTACCATACATATTCGCTTACTGAACCAGCAGGGGTGCTCCGGAAATTGCCAACATTGGGTTAAGCAGCAGCAACCGAAATGAACTGAGACCATGAAGACTGGGACATTCTAGGTCTTCTGAAAATTCCAACAGGCAATTTTTTTTTCTGCTTGGTATAGTGCTATTAGATACAATGTAATTAAAATAATATGCTAAAAAGATAAATGAAATTTCAGCATTGCATGTCTGTTCATTCTCATATCCCTTCCCTTTCTTTCTTGCTTTTTCAGGGAGTCTCATTGTGGAGCCAAAGCAGGCCCGGAGCTGCTAAGTAGCCTCAGGCCTGGCGCACCATTGCATTTCACAAAGACTTTTCTAGACTCGTGGATTTCTAAGACTTTCCTGTTCCGTGTTGGTGAGGCTGTCATCGACTCCTGCGTTCTCACTCTCTACCTCTGCATTTGGGCCTGCCAGACTCTTTTCTATTTTGGAAGTCTGAGAGGATACGGTAGAGTAAATAGCGGTGGAATTGTGAGTTAAGTCTCAGTTGGAAGTTTAGTCACAGCGGCAGGTTTATTCTGTTAGGGAACTCCTTGACCTTGCTTAGGATAGAGGCCATGCAACCAGCACTGTGGCCCTGAGGAGTAAACCCAAGGTCAGTGGAGCACCGGACAGCAACAGGGACCCAGTGAATATTGCCTGCTGAGCTTTCTCCAGTTTTCTTTTTTGGCATTTATGTATTTGTACTTGAGCCATGGCTCTATTTTTCCACCACACAGCTTTTGGTTATTGAACTAAGGCTTGGGAACAAGTACCCTCTGAGCCCTCTCTTGGTGCCCTCTTCCATTGCTTCATTATTATAGGTTTTGCATGCCTGTATATAAACACACTGGCCAGTACACCACTTTTTTTTTAATAAAGCCCCGCCCCCAACCTTTGGGACAATCAGACGATTTTTATTCATTGTTTTGTTTTTTGTTTTATGTTTGTTTGTTTTTTGTTCTTGTGCCCTCCTGTGAAATGGTAGTCAGTGTCCCAGCCATTGGCTAGACCATTATAAATGAAATACAAGACACAGCTCTCATGGGGCCTGCATTCTCATGGTTTGTTGCCACTTCTTTTGGAAACTGAAGCTGGTAGAACTCTGAGTTGTATTTTAAGACCCTTGAAGTTCTATTGGGAGTTGTCAGAGTTGTCATTGATGTAGTTGTCGGTCAATTTGGCTTGATTTTAGAGACAGCAGTCAATGTTGGATAAATGCTAGCACCAGGTTTTCATATTTTTACACAGTTAAGGGTCCTTTTATTAAAAAAAAAGGAAAGAAAAAAAAGTAATTAATGACCACACCACAAAGATTAAACTTGACTTTTTTTCTTTAAAACATCCATGAAAGGCAAATCTTATTTTTGCTTGAATAAGGATCTGAAGTTGAGAAAAATAAAAATCTTGTCTACCAAACAAGATAGTAGTTTTGTTTATGCTCAAAGTCCATCTTTTTTGATACCATATTGACTTGTGGCAGCATTGATATAGCAGAATGGATAATTCTATGGACTGTTTATAGTGTGTTCTGCCTTCTCTGATCAGTTTTTACGACCTGCACCCCAGAAACAGCAGGACACAGTTCGCAGAACAGAGGTGGGGCAGATGATTTTAAGGATCATTGTTTGCAGTCTTCAGAGTTATAATTTATGGACTTCAAAATTTATAATTACATACATTTAAAAAAAAATAAGCGTTTTAATAAAACAATGGTAACTCAGTAGCAAAACCTGATTTAAAAAGTGCATCATGTAAAAGCAACCAAAGAACTGTGTTAGTATCCAGATTAGCCTAGACAATCATATGACACAGAAGGTTTCATGTGTATCTGCCGCAAACATTTTGCCTTTTTCCTGATGATTTGGTTTGCATAAGAAAGAAATCTGACATCTATAAGGAGCCAACATTCTAGCCTTCCCACTTTCCTAATTACACCGAAGGTCTCTCTGAAGTCAGACTAGTTTTGTGCAGTGATTAACTTGATTCTTTCATGCAAATATTTAGCAAACATGTAGGAAACAAATATGCAGACATTGGTTTAATTTAACCAATTCAGACATGGGTTGATCTCCACTGGGTCCATAATGCAGATTTTACATACTGTTTAGTTTGTCTCCTTCTGAAGTGAGTGGGAAGCTGTGGCTTTGAGGCTTCTTGTACTCTGGGACTTTGAGAATCGTTGGGTAGTGACGATTCCCTTACACACTGAGGGTCAGGGAGAGAAGACCCGTGCTTATTTAATTCATCTGAGAAATGGGCTGCAATCTGAAATGCCAAGGCTGAGTCTTCTTAATGTGAACCTGCCATTTAAACTATCATTTATCTTTAGAAAATTATTAAGAACTCAGAGAAAGATGTGAGGTGAACATACTATTCAAGCACACTGTTTTTCATTCTTTTTTTGATAGAGTCTGGGTTTGCAGACCAAGTTGGCCTTGCTCTTGCTTTACCATGCGCGGCTTTCATGCACATCTTTAGTGATAGATATTACTAGGAATACTTGAATACTCATTATCTTATATCCGTCTCCCAAATAAGCAGTCACAATAGCCTTGTGAATACAGAGAAGCAAGGGCAAAGGGCAAAAGATAAACCTGACAGCATGGCACCTTCAAGGTGTTTCTTTGTTTTTTTAAAAAAACTGTTATAGCACCTTTCTCTTCCTGTGACTTCCCCATTTTCTTCATTCAAAAACCACTTATTGGGCCAATGAGATGTATTGTCAGGTAAAGGGTGCCCGCTGCCAAGCCCAGTGATCCAGGTTCCATCTCCAGGATCCTCATGGTGATAAGAGGAGAACCAACTCCTGCAAGTTGCCCTTTGACCTCTTCATACAAGCCATGGCATGTGCTCGTGCATGTAAACAAAGTAAATAAAGAGAATGTAATTAAATAATTAGAAATTGTTGATTGAGAATAGGTTGTTCTGCACAGTGTGTAACTAGGTAGCAGTTAATCACTAATCACGCACAGCATTTTGGGAGGCAAGAAGACAGAAAAGAGCAGGAGAGGGCCATGACAGGGGTAGAGAAAAAGGATTAATACAAAAGCAAAGGACAAGTTGTTAATATTAATTCACATTACGTTGAACTTTATCTGCCGTTGAGTTGGTTATTTTATTCACTTCCCAAATATTTATTGAGCAAATACTATGTCCCAGGCACAGTCCTAGGCTCTGGGGATGTAAAGTCAAGAAAGACTTGCTTGTTCTTGTCCTCAAGGAAGGCACAGAGTGTGGGGGAAAATAGAAGTGCATAAAGAAACCTACTAAGGGAATTGGATAGAGTCATGTGCAAAGAATTACGAGAACCCAAAGTGAATGCGTCTAAGTCAGAAGAAAAACCTGTGCTGAATTTTCTACAAGAAAGCCAGAAGTAAAACAGACCAAACCAAACAGAACACCATTATTTGTCCAATTGGTCTAGATAAAACTGAAGAATTTAAATGAGGGAAACAGAGTTACTTGGTTATAATTTTCAGCCTGCATATCAATTTCTAATTTAAAACACAAAGAATAGATTCTCCATTGATGTTACAGTTACCACTAACCTAAAATGTATGTCCTGTATCATGGGAACTGAGCCACGTGGCTAATTTTAAAACAGAAGGATTGTTCGGCTTAGTTTGACAAGTCTCTGGTTGTTTCACTTGGAACAAATAGTTAATATTTTACTTATTATTTTCGCCAAATTGAACAAACTGATAGGTACTTTAAAAAGCCTATTTATTAGTGTTATCATGATTTGTTTTCTGCCAAAGTGGTTTGTGTTACTAATGGTGAAATTGGCACTTCTTAAAAAACTATCGGTCTATAAGCATGCCATTGTGTGGTCCTAACACCGTGGCGAAGTCAAAGGCTGAACATCTTTCCAGTAGAGCATAGAGAGGAAAGGGTGATCAGTGCGCCCTGCTCATTCTCTTTGGTGAGCCGAGGCCCTGACTGAACAGCTGCATTCCCTGTGTGAACTCTGCACAAAAGCGGAATTTATTAAACGGCTGCCAAATAGAAAAACATCCTTCAGTTTCAACATTGCCTTAGACAAATCATCAAAGTAGCCTTGACATGAATACATTAGCTACCACTCTGCAGTTACTTGAGACCCAAGGCGAAAAACATTTTAAAAATAAAACAAACTTTCAGACATTGCAATGCATAGGTGTGTGAAATCTTATCTAGATATTGTTAATTTTAAAAATAATTGCATACTGTTCAAGGCTATATAATAAGAGCAATCTTATAAACATTCTTTTTTTTTTTTTTTTTAAAAAAAAACTCTAACTTGGCAAATTCCTCTCACTTCAATGGAGCATTTGCTTAAATTAAGGTAGCATTCATCCCTGCAGGAGAGGGGCATTTATAAGCAATATATTAATTCATGAGCAGAGACATGCTAGCTATTTTTCAGCACAGACCATAATGAAAATCCTGGAATTGCTTCTATCGTCTGCCATTTTAGCCCCATCATTATAAAGGAGAGTAGGACTTAATCTTTCTAGCAAGTTTAATAATAATTAGGTAATTGAATCACCAACTCACAGCTTTTCCCCACTTCTTTGGTATCAGAGTCGAAGCATCCCTGAAGCTCCAGGATGAGGTGTGTGTTAGGAAGAAGCCTGACCACAGTTAAGCCTTTTGTTATAAACCGGCTGCCTTTAGCTAGTGGGAATTGCCATATTGGCTTTCCTGCTTCCTATATGCTGTCACATAGTATGAAACAAATCTATGATCACTTATTAACTTATAATTTAGAGGAATGATTTACACACTGGTTTTACTATTTTTTATTTTATGTGGCATTTATTATTCAAAAGGTGTTTATTTTATCTACTGTCCTCAAATGGCACCCATTTTGTATTTCCCTAATTTATTGGCTATTCAGGACAGAAGCATTTGATACCAATTCATTTAAAGTGACAGGCTAACAAAATAACTAACTAAAAAGCAAAGCAAAACATAACAACAACAAAAAACCCAAATGTACCAAAACAGCACAGAAAGCGTCTTAACCAACAATTTATATAAGATGATCACATTTAATTATCTTATATAATTAAGAGAAAACAGGAACACAGAAAAGTTAAAGACTGTAAGTAGGGTCAGATGTGGGGATGCACACCTTTAATCCTAGCACTCAGGAGGCAGAGGGAGAGGCAGGTGGATCTCTGTGAGTTTGAGGCCAGCCTGGATTACATAGTGAATTTCAGGATAGCTAGGTCTACATAGAGAGATCCTGTCTCAGCAGCAGCAACAGCAACAGAACTGTGAATATACCTACATTTTTGATAAGTAATAATTAGTATAATTGCTATTAATTTATTGTTTTACCTATGACATGCCTCAACAAATTTAGAAATAACTGTTTTTATAATCACCATCACCTTCATTTCAAATATCACCAAGAAAAAGGTTTCGTAGTAGTTGCCGAGAGCTTGAAATAGGCTTTATTGTGCTGTTTTGCCTATATAAACACAGACAAGACAGCTTGATGATTGCACTAGCTCATGCAGAGCCATCCCACTAGAGTCTATTGTTTTCTTCTCAATGTGCCTATTCACCAGGTTCTTGGCTAAGTCTTCAAGTCTCTTGCTTTAAACTGATCATAGTACATTCTTACCCATGCTAAAATGTCCTATCTCTGACTCAGTCTATGCTTGATCAGTGTAGAATCTAGGGAAGCTTTTCTTCCTCCACTATAGCCTGTGCTTCCCTATGGGGCTAACTGATTCTTGTGTCTGTCTGTGACTGGTGTTTTTTCTGGCTATGTTCCTCTCATGATATGTTGGAATATAGGTTGTAACAGACCGTCTCCTCTGCCAGACACAATTCCTTGATGAGAACTCTACTTTTACCTTCAATGCCTACTGTAAATTCTGGCATGGTACAAGGCATACGTTAACATATATTTGTTGCATAAAAAACAATGTACTTGACCAACTTCATAAAAACAAACTACCTAGAAGTGATAAAAAATGCTGGACCACTAGTGATGGCGTGATAAGACATTTTGAAAGGTAAGTATATGTGGCTGTAGAACTTTCGTCTTTCTTTTTTCTTTCTCTCTCTCTCACCTCTTTCTCTCTCTCTCACCTCTTTCTATTTCTCTCTTCTCTCTCTCCCTCTCTTCTCTCTCTCCCTCTCTTCTCTCTCTCCCTCTCTTTTCTCCCTCTCTCTCTTTTCTTTCTTTCTTTCTTTCTTTCTTTCTTTCTTTCTTTCTTTCTTTCTTTCTTTCTTTCTTTCTTTCTTTCTTTCTTTCTTTCCTTCTTTCAAAAATCATTCATTTAGGTTTTTTTTCCACCAAAGATGAAAATCTGTGTTACTTCCCCGCCCCATATCAGCCTTTTTCCTTTCTCCTTTTTAATGAATAAGAATGATCTATCTTGCAAGAACATTCTGAATACTCCATCATGCTTTAAGCTTGGGGAACATTGCCAAGCTATGCACATCTTAAGATTTTTTTCTCTTATAAAGCCAAGAAATGTGAAAGTTATTAGCAGTTCTCATGCACAGTTTTATGAAGAGGAGGGAGATGCAGAAGCTGGTGTTCCTATGGCAATGAGCGTGGGTTCTGACTACCTTCCCAGCTCTGCAGTCAGCCAGCCATGGCGCTGCATTTCTCAGAGCCTGACAGCTGGCACAGCCTCCCTGGACGGAACAGTTGCTTGCACAAACATCCATGTTGACTCTGCTTTCTTCTTTTTCTGTTAATTGTAACTTTTGCTCTGAGGAATAGCATGCTTAGGTGCTGATAAAAAATGCTTCTTCTAGCGTGGGGTTTGGGATCTCTCCCCGATTCATTGGCTTTCCATGTCCCCATGCTGGACTTATGAATCAGTTTGCAGTTTTGCAGGCTTCTGCTATCACTTGGAAACTAAGTTTGAGGATGACAGTGACATCACTGGGGTAAGAGCCCAGTCCTCTTTTGGATGGCTCGGCCCTGAGGCTATATATTGTGTCTATAATCTGTGCATCTGAAGCTGGGTCTGCACTGCCAATGAGACAACCCTAATACTCAATCTGTAGTCATTAGAAGCGATGCCAAT
This sequence comes from Apodemus sylvaticus, assembly GCF_947179515.1. Lineage (NCBI taxonomy): Eukaryota > Metazoa > Chordata > Mammalia > Rodentia > Muridae > Apodemus > Apodemus sylvaticus. The sequence continues at coordinate 36,990,263 of NC_067476.1, read as the reverse complement.
ATAAGCTGATTTTAGGACATAGAGCAAGACCTGTGACATGAAACTACTTCCTATTCTTAAAATATATCGAGTTGGATCAAATTACAGTTGGGTCCAACATAAAAAAAAAACCCAAACAAATCGGAACAAAAAATCAAACAAACAACAGCAACAACAACAAAAACCTAGCAGTCTGTATACATTGGCTAAGAGTAGCTCTACCAAGTCCCTTTTGTTGGGTTGTGATGACAAATGCCTTTTATTCAGCACTTTGCAGGCACATGCAGAGGCAGGGTATAGGTAGGTGTATCTCTGTGAATTTAAAGCTAGTGTGGTCTATAGAATGAGTTTCCAACCAGGACTACATAGTCGAGACCTTGTATAAACAAAGCCCCTAGAAAACTAAAAACAAAAATGATCAAAGAAACCACCCAGAATCCAAACAAAATGCTCATGTTTATAGAAAGAATTGTAAAACTTAAGGATAAGAAGGGACAGGTTTAACTGTAGTTATTCAGGATTTAAAAGAAATACTTTTGTGGACTCCTTTTTGGGAAGAGTTTAGATATTCAGGATAAGGTGTATTGTTTGTTTTTTTTAGTCTGAGAAAAGCTTGAAGTTACAAAGAAGGAGCCAAAAAGTTGACTCAGTGGGTAAGGACATTTGCCATCAAGTATAAACCTGAATTTACTCCCAGGGATCCACACGGTAAATGGAGAACACTTCTTGTAAATTGTCCTCTAGCTATACATGGGGGTTGTGGCTTGAACATGCTCAAATGTGTGTGTGCATGTGAACTCTAGAACATACACATACAAAACACTTCCCACCAACATCACCCTAATAATATTAACTAGGTAACTGTAACAACCATTATATTCTAGGTATCGGAGAGATTCCTTCATCTGGAAACATGTTCGCTTGTTCCTCTTTATAACTCCTAGCAACTAGATGTTTGTATTGTGACACTTTATTTCTACTTTCTGGAAAGTCATATATACAGAATCACACACAATCTGTTACCGCTGAGGGCTGGTTTCTTTCACCAGAATCACTGTCTTTGTAGTTTGTCTAAGTTATACAGTTTTCAGCAAAGCTCTTGGTATCTACAGGTTCTGCATCTACTAGCCACAGGTCAGTGAGTGTGCTTGCTTGTAATGCCAAGTTACTCAGAAAGCTGGAGTAAGAGAATTACAAGTTCAAGGCCAACCTAGACAAGCTAGTGAGATTCTGTCCAAAAAAGTAATAATCTTAATTTTAAAAAGAGTTAGTGATGTAGTCCAGTGGCAGAGCATGTGTCTAGTGCATGAAAGGCTGCAATTTAATCTCCCTATACTAAAGAAAAGGGACTTGGTTGTTGATCTGTACTATGCATTGAGGCCTGCTATGAGTGCATCTGTACTGAATGTATACAGTTCTTTTTTTCTTTTCACTATTCCATAAACAAAGCATCGTGGCAACAATTTATATAGCACTTATATATTATGAATTCTTAGAAGTCTAGAGATGATTTAAAGCATATGGAAAAGGTGTAGTTGTTATATGTGAATTCTCTATCATTAGGGGTAAGGCCTTGAGCATTCACATCTTTAGGACTGGAAGAGGTCCTGGAAATCCAGAGTCAGAGAGACAAGACAGCTGTAGAGTACTTTTTTAGTAGCCCTTAGTATTTTGTTTGGGTTTATCACTGTTTTAATTTACTACATGGAAAAACAACAACAAAACAAACAACCACCCCCACCACCCCACACATAGGAGCTTTGTTTACAGTGACTATGAATAAAAAATTTCTTAAAGTATCTGTGCATGTGTTTTGTTTGGCATGGATTTTCTTACACATTGTAGGAGTGGGCTTGCTGGGTCTCATGGCTGGTGCACAAATGACCCCATCAGAACCTGTCAAGCTCTCCTGGATCTAGGGCACTGTTTGGTTTTCCTCATGTTTGGACAGATCAAGGAGTGTGGTATGAAAAAAAACCTGCTGGAATTCAGTCAGGGTTTCCTCAAGCACAAATCCTCTCTTGCTCTGTTCACTCCAGATGCTGCTTGTAGATCCAGACAGGGAAAGAATGAATTCTGTTGATTGAGCGTTTGTCCCCTTCCTTGGGTACTTGAGTGTGCCATGTGAAGACATGCCTGGCAAGGCCTGACCACAGAACCAATAATCCCAAATAATAGAAAGAGTTGAGTTCCCAAGCTTCATTGTCAGGAGCAGAACACCCCCCAGCAGAACATCCGAGAATGATAAGCTTGCTGTGTTTGTGTTGTGGATACCTAGGGTGGGACCACCAAGATGGCTCAGAAGGAAAAGGTACTTGCTGGCCAACTTGATGACTTGAATTTCACCCTGAAACTTACATGGTAGAAGGAAAAAGCAGATTTCCACAAATGATGCTCTGACCTCCATGCTAGTGTCATGGAATGTGCATGACCACACATATATGATAAACAAACAAACAAACAGACAAATAGACAATTAGACAAATGTAATTTACAATAAGAAAAGAAACTGAAAAAAAAGAGGCATAGGGAACCTCTCAAAAGATGGAATAGGAAAATTGTAAGAGCTACATATCCAGGGAAAGTGCTTGCAAACCATGTCTTATGGATGTCATGGTGCTGGTGCCCTCATGAGCTCAGCACAGCTGTGGTTGCCTACACATGATCAGGCCAGTTAATATTCCATCATGGATGGGAGAGGGCTCCTGAGGCTCCAGCCCCAACAGAGAATTGGTTGTTGAGGGCTGCTGGGAGAAAAGAGAGTCATTGTTGGGGTGTTTCCTAGTAGGTTCCTCATGCTCCAGAGGATGGTTGGGTTACACTCAGACACATGTAGTTAGCACTAAGTGGACTTAGAATGGAAAAGGAGAAGAAGTTTATTAAGTTAGCCTGAAAGTACAGGAGTCAGCTGTATGATTTTTGCCTTCAAGCATGTCTTAAATAGAATAAACTTTATTTTTTCTGCATTCTCTGCAAGAACAGACATAGTTGATATTTACAAATTCTAGGCAGTTGTAAATTTGGTGAATGCTTTGACCTCCTAGATACAGACACATCTTAGAAACTTTCAGGGATAATAGGCATATACTTTTATAAAACTTTTTTTAAAATTTATTTGATATATTTTTTATTTACATTTCAAATGATTTCCCCTTTTCTGGTTTCCCACTCCCTGAAAGTCCTATAAGCCCTCTTCCCTCCCCCTATTCCCCCATCCATCCCTTCCCACTTCCCTGTTCTGGTATTCCCCTATACTGCTGCACTGAGTCTTTTCAGAACCAGGGCGTTGTGCCCTCTTCCTAGAGGATGCAGGTTAAAAACACCAGGGTAGAAGATGCCCATTTAGTGAGTTTTAGAGAGTTTTCTAATGATTGGGATTTTCTGGAGCTGACTTAGGTCTAGATTTGTTCCTTTTCTTTTTCTCTATTTTCAGATAGAGTCTCACTATGTAGCCCTGGTTTGCCTCGAGCTTGCTATGTAAACCAGGTTAGCTCTTCCCAGAGATCAGCTTGCTTCTGCCTTCTGCCTGCTGTCACTATCCTCCCCATCCTCTGACTTAGGTTGCCTTAGAAGTCAGTAAGGTTCCTATCGCTTGACAAGTTCGTGAAGAAGCCTGGGGGAATGTACTGATAGCTTTCCTCTTATAAACGTAGCAGTGTTTTGGCTAGATCAACTCTAATCCTTTTAAAGCCTCAAGAATTATTTGATTCTGAATTTTATAGCGAAAGCCTCATATAGCACAATTGGTCTATAAGGCGTACGGTGATCTTTTTCACAGGCATTGGCATTCACGAGTGGTTTTTTAGAGTATTTGATTTATTTTTAGGACTTCTGCTTGATTTCTTCTTCATCTGCCTTGTAATTTTCATTAGCTTCATTTGGAGTTCCTTTTGGTTTGGCTCTATGGACCAGTACCCACTTTCATTGCAGCAATAAAGCTCTGAAGCTGGAGTATAAATTTATATATTAGTTATCAAATTTCTATAGCCCGTTAGGTTCTATAGAATAGAAAATGGAGTGTTTTAGGGTTGTCTTCTCCATAAGGTTATTAAGGTCCCTCTCTGAACTCTTTACATAGTTTGCTAAAATCATATGTTCTAGGATTTTTAAAACGTAATAGTGGTAACTATCATATATTATATGGGGTGAAGAAATAGCAAGAGGAGATTTGGAAGATGTGACACTTTAGAGTTTTTAAAAGGCAGGGCCTCCTTTATAAGGCAGGACCTCCATAAGCTCAGGTTAGCTTTTATTGTTATATGTGGTTGAACAAAACACTACTGTCTCCATCTCCCCAGCACTGAGATGGGAGGCATGTGCTGGACATCTGGTCTTTGTGGCTGTGGAGATTGGATTCAGGTTTCCTGCATGCTAGGTAAACACGTTGCCAACTGAGAGCTACACCTCGAGCCCTAAAGGTTTTTAACCAGAACCTTTTAATCCAGATTTACTACATTGTTATGTGAATGGAATAGACAATGGCCAATTTTCAATCTGTGGGAGTTCTCCTAGCTTCATTAAGCAAAAGTTTTGCTTAATGATAATTACTCTGTCTGGGGCTTCCAGATCTTTTTGGGATAAAACTGCATTTGCTGTGTTGTTCAGGAAAGGCACAAAGAATGGATCTCTCAGAAGGTGGACACTTCATTAAGAAAAGAAACCAATGGATGCATTGCTGCGGAAGCATTTGTTATTCTGCCATTAGGATGTGTAACAAGAGGTTTAATTAACACTTGAAATGTACTGAACACATGTAGTATTAATCGTTTCACTTATGTGAACTGAGGAGTTACTTGAGAGATTTCCAAAAGTAGATTCTACCACAGGGAAGCAACCTGCTTCCCAAAATGCCAGCCGTTTCTTGGCATTATTGTGAAGTAGTGGAGTCAAGAGAACAATGTGTGGGATTTTGGATTCAGAGGAATAGCTAGAGATTGTCCAGGAAAGGGCACCTGGTCTGAATGAAGAGAAAGCAAGTGCTGCCATCTGAGGACAGTCTATAAATATGTCCTTTCATCTGTCCGCCAAGATGCAGGCCAAAATGCAGAATGATTGATGCCTGTCAAATTAGGAAAGTCATGTGTAATTGGAAGCAGCCTTAAATGCAAATCAACTGACATATGTGAATGGAATTTAAATAATTCCTGGCACATAGTAGGTGCTCAACAAATGTTAATTCTCTGCTGTGCACACTTTTTTTTTAAGCTTAAAGATGGAAATTTAAATACAAATAAAGTGAAGTGTAATTTTCTGCAGGTAATAAGTATGGAAATTGATAATGAAAGATTTTGATGGAAACTGTGGAAGTGTTGTCAAAATGGACTTGGATGATGAGTACCAAGAGAGTTGATGTGTTATGATCATGGAAATGAGTTAAGGGAAAGCCATCTTTAGCTGGTAGGATAGCTTATACATTCAAATCATGTTTGTTGTTGTTCTTAGCTTAAGATACATTTGTTAAGTAGTTTCTATTTTAGAAAAATAGATATGCTGAAGGCTGATTTGCTCAGCTGCTTCAAGGCATAGTAGCATCTTACAAATAACTCCCTTTTCTGTTGAATTAGCCCCTTAGGAATATGGTCTAAAATATAAAATCTTAGGAGGCAGAGGCAGGCAGATCTCTGTAAGCTTAAGGTCATCCTGGTCTATGTAGTGGGTTTCAGGACATCCAGAGATACACAGTGAGACCCCTTCTCAAACAAAACAAGAAGAAGGAGGAGTTGGAGTAGGAGGAAGAGAAGGGTAGCAGGAGGACGAAGAAGGAAAGGAGGAGGAGGAGGAGGAGAGGGAGGAGAATGGACATGAAACTATTGCAATGTCATGATTTAATTATATCATCTTTTATTTTGTATGTAGACAACAGTATTTTTCTGTGTAAATAACGATATTTCCTTTACATCACATGAACATTTCATGAGCTGATTTCACCTAATAATGTGAACAGCTTTCTTTTTTTTTATTGTTATTTTTTTTATTCGATATAATTTATTTACATTTCAAATGATTTCCCCTTTTCTAGCCCCCCCCCCACTCCCCGAAAGTCCCGTAAGCCCCCTTCTCTTCCCCTGTCCTCCCTCCTACCCCTTCCCAGTTCCCCGTTCTGGTTTTGCCAAATACTGTTTCACTGAGTCTTTCCAGAACCAGGGACCACTCCTGCTTTCTTCTTGTATCTCATTTGATGTGTGGATTATGTTTTGGGTATTCCAGTTTTCTAGGTTAATAACCACTTATTAGTGAGTGCATACCATGATTCACCTTTTGAGTCTGGGTTACCTCACTTAGTATGATGTTCTCTAGCTCCATCCATTTGCCTAAGAATTTCATGAATTCATTGTTTCTAATGGCTGAATAGTACTCCATTGTGTAGATATACCACATTTTTTGCATCCACTCTTCTGTTGAGGGATACCTGGGTTCTTTCCAGCATCTGGCAATTATAAATAGGGCTGCTATGAACATAGTAGAGCATGTATCCTTATTACATGGTGGGGAATCCTCTGGGTATATGCCCAGGAGTGGTATAGCAGGATCATCTGGAAGTGAGGTGCCCAGTTTTCGGAGGAACCACCAGACTGATTTCCAGAGTGGTTGTACCAATTTGCAACCCCACCAGCAGTGGAGGAGTGTTCCTCTTTCTCCACACCCTCTCCAACACCTGCTGTCTCCTGAATTTTTAATCTTAGCCATTCTGACTGGTGTAAGATGAAATCTTAGTGTTGTTTTGATTTGCATTTCCCTAATGACTAATGAAGTTGAGCATTTTTTAAGATGCTTCTCCGCCATCCGAAGTTCTTCAGGTGAGAATTCTTTGTGTAACTCTGTACCCCATTTTTTAATAGGGTTGTTCGGTTTTCTGGAGTCTAACTTCTTGAGTTCTTTATATATATTGGATATTAGCCCTCTCTGATGTAGGATTGGTGAAGATCTTTTCCCAATTTGTTGGTTGCCGATCTGTCCTCTTGATGGTGTCCTTTGCCTTACAGAAACTCTGTAACCTTATGAGGTCCCATTTGTCAATTCTTGTTCTTAGAGCATACGCTATTGGTGTTCTGTTCAGAAACTTTCTCCCTGTACCGATGTCCTCAAGGGTCTTCCCCAGTTTCTTTTCTATTAGCTTCAGAGTGTCTGGCTTTATGTGGAGGTCCTTGATCCATTTGGATTTGAGCTTAGTACAAGGAGACAAGGATGGATCAATTCGCATTCTTCTGCATGCTGACCTCCAGTTGAACCAGCACCATTTGTTGAAAAGGCTATCTTTTTTCCATTGGATGTTTTCAACCTCTTTGTCGAGGATCAAGTGGCCATAGGTGTGTGGGTTCATTTCTGGATCTTCAATCCTGTGAACAGCTTTCCATGTCAGAAAATCTTGCTATGATAAATTTATGTGATTAGACTCCTGTGACATGAAGACTATTCTATGATCTATGTAACGAATTGCCTATAGTTGGACTTTGAACATTTCTTAAAGATTTTGCTTTTAGAGAGAGCATCTCTGTGCCTGTCTTGCATAACTTAGGTTTTGGACAGGAGTTTTCAGTGTAGCTCAGGCTGGCCTCGAACTCATAATTCTGCTTCAGCTTCCAGAATATTGAGATTACTGTAATATGGTTTATTAGGTTGAATTCATAGAAATGAAACCTCTTGATCAAAGGGCATGAAAATGTAAGCTTTAAGTAGATACTACTAAATGCCATTAAGAAATATTGCAATAGTGATGTGTACTGTTATTACAGCTACTCAAACCTCCTACAAACCTCCAAGGATGAACATGTAAAAACCTCAATTTGCCAAACATAAATTTAAGGTATTGTAATTTTAACTTATATTGATACCTGGAGAATATTAAATATTTTTCACATGTTTATTTTTATCTACTCTATTCAGCTTTGATTCAATATATTTAACTCTTTTTTTTTGAGATATTCTCACTATGTATAACAGGCTGGTTTTGAACTCACAAAGTTCCACCTGCTTCTGCCTACTGAGTGCTGGGATTCAAAGAGAATTCCACAGCACTGGGAGTACAACTGTTTCTTATAAGCTTATAGATTTTTAGATGTTGCAGGTAGTTGATATTGTTTTATGCCATTTTATATTTGATAATTGTCACAGGTTTTGGGCAGCTTTCTACCAGAGAACAACAAGAGTGGATGCCTTATTAATATTATTAATATTATTATTATTAATTATGTTGATGATGATGATGATGATGTCAGTAACTGTTGTAGTCAACCCTCTCTTCAGCAGCAGCAGCAGAAGCAGAAGGAACAAAACCTATATGCACAATCAAATTGAAGTTAAATGCTGTTGATGAAGTTGAATATTTGTCATTTGGAAGGAATTCAGTACATGGTAATTAACTATGTTTTCTCCATCTTTGGGTCTACCAGTAGCTGATAGGATATGCAACAAGTAATGGAACAGCAGGCTTGTACTGGCTAGTTTTGTGTGTCAACTTGACACAGGCTGGAGTTATCACAGAGAAAGGAGTTTCAGTTGGGGAAGTGCCTTCATGAGATCCAGCTGTGGGGCATTTTCTCAATTAGTGATCAAGTGGTGAGGGCCCCTTGTGGGTGGTTCCACCTTTGGCCTGGTGCTCTTGGGTTCTATAAGAGAGCAGGCTGAGCAAGCCACGGGAAGCAAGCCAGTAAGAAACATCCCTCCATGGCCTCTGCATCAGCTCCTGCTTCCTGACCTGCTTGAGTTCCAGTCCTGACTTCCTTTAGTGATGAACTGCTACATGGAAGTGTAAGCTCAATAAACCCTTTCCTCCCCAACTTGCTTCTTGGTCATGATGTTTGTTCAGTAATAGAAACCCTGACTAAGGCAAATTGGTACCAGAAGTGCGGTATTCCTGTGACAACCTGACCATGTTTTGGGGAGGATTATGGAAGGACTTTGGAACTTTGAGCTAGAAAAGCTGTGGAAAGATCTGTAGGAGCTTGGAAGACAATGTTACGAACAGTGCAAAAGATGGAGGTCTGGCTTATGAAATTTCAGAGGGAAGATTAAAGACTTTTATAGTGGCCATGTTTTGATTGTGAAGATTCTGTGGTTTTGGTTAGCTGGGGCTGAAGAATCAGCTGTAAGTAACAAGATACCAGAACCACAAAAGCAAACCTTTGTGTTACTGGGACTATTGATGCTGGTTAGCTGGAGCTAAGAAATTAGCAGTGATTAAGAAGAGAACAGCATCAGTGAGATGAAATCTTCTTGGAAGTGTTTTCTGAAAGCACAGAGAGTGTGTTCCAGAGATAGCCACAGTTGTATTTTGTGCTGTGGCTGGACTTGGTACTGTGTAAGAGTCACCCAGATGGTACTGGTTTTGAAGGCATGAAGGGGTCATGAAGAGCAGCTGAGGCTCTTGGCACAGTGAGAGGCCACGGAAGGCCATTGGTGAAGGTGCAGCCTCAGTTGCAATTGATGGCCCAGGACTTGAATGGGTCATGCATAGGAGCAGAGGCTTGTCACCATGAAGAGAGCCTATGAGAGGCTATTGGTGAAGTCTAATTACAGTAGAAGTCAACAGTGTTTTGGAGATTCCAGTACCATATGATGACCACCAAGAACAGCAGCAGCAGCGGAGTACAGGCAGCTGGAGCCTAGAAGACAAGCTGTGTGCTACAAAGGGCAGGACTGAAGGAGTGACCCAAGCCCTTGGAGGAGCCCAGAAGATCGTGAGTTGGATCCGAGACTTTGGACTTTTGGCGTTTGAGTTTTGCTTTTGGTTGTGACTGTGCCCTGATATGTTTCCCTCTTAAAGGAAGAAAGTATTTTAGTGGAGCCCACAGTTAAAAGACTTTGAACTTTTAAAAGACTTTGAATTTTAAAGATATTGGACATTTTAAGGTGATTGAACTTTTAATATGTAAAGACTGTGGGACTTTTAAAGTAATTTAGATCTTGGGGATGAATAAGGAAGTAAGGGTTGAGGCTTAATAGTGATGTTTGTGTGTCAAGTTGACAAGGGGTCAATTGTACTGGCTAGTTTTGTGTGTCAACTTGACATAGGCTGGAGTTATCACAGAGAAAGGAGCTTCAGTTGGGGAAGTACCTCCATGAGATCCAGCTGTGGGGCATTTTCTCAATTAGTGATCAAGTGGTGAGGGCCCCTTGTGGGTGGTTCCACCTTTGGCCTGGTGCTCTTGGGTTCTATAAGAGAGCAGGCTGAGCAAGCCAGGGGAAGCAAGCCAGTAAGAAACATCCCTCCATGGCCTCTGCATCAGCTCCTGCTTCCTGACCTGCTTGAGTTCCAGTCCTGACTTCCTTTAGTGATGAACTGCGACATGGAAGTGTAAGCTCAATAAACCCTTTCCTCCCCAACTTGCTTCTTGGTCATGGTGTTTGTTCAGGAATAGAAACCCTGACTAAGACAAGGCTCATATTATGGGAAACCCTAGAAATGGTATATATTTACATGTGTATGCATATATCATACTTTTGGGTGTGTGTGCATGTATGTGCAGTGTATATGTCTGCATGTGTCTGTGTGTTTTGTGTACCCGTGTTCTATGTGTATTAGCCAGAGATGAATACTGGGTATCTTCCTTTAGTGCATTTTAATTTTTGAGACAGGTTCTCTCACTGAACTGGGTCATTGAGCTTTGCAGATCATGTCCTTCCTGTTACAGGCGGATGCCACCATGCCTGGCTATTTTTTAATTAACATTACATAATTGAAATATAATTCCATTGGGTCTCTCCATTCCATTTCCTTCCTCCACCCATCCCATACCTCTTTCCCAGAGACACTATTTTATTTTATTTTTTCAGCCTGGGTGCTGAGGATTTAAACTGAGGCCATCAAGTTTTCATGACAGGCACTTTTACTTTGCTAATTGGCCTATCTGCCCACCTTTTTGAAAACATTCATTAACCCTGTCTCCCTCACTTTGATTTAATATTACTGTCTTTTAATAAGCTCCTCAAAATTCCATACCACACTTTTCTAGTAAACTGAAGAGCAGTAAACAAACATCAGACAAGTCACTAGATTTTTACATGGTTTTGTTTTTCAGATTATTTTTAATTGTGTGTGTGTGTGTGTGTGTGTGTGTGTGTGTGTCTGTCTGTCTGTTTGAGCTGGAGTGGGTGTGGTAGGTACCGAACTCTGATCCTCTACCAGAGCAGTGCATGCTTTTAACTTCTGTGCTATATCCAAAGCTTCCAAGTCTCTACTTTGGTAATCTGCTTTCTCTATTAAGTGTCAGAAAGTAAACCCATTTAAACAAATATTTTATTTAAAAATATAGTATTTGGGTAAAGAAAATATCATATTGTGTAGTGAGATTTGACTATAAATATTTATTTTCTTGATTGGAACTAGATTCGTCTTTTCATATGATCCATCCCAACAAGTTTTCCCTTCCTCCACTCCTCCTTCCCTCTCCCTAATCCACTCTCCATTAGTCTCCCATTAGAAAAAAGAGCAGCCCTCCAAGAGACAACAACAAAACATAACAAAAGAAAATACAATAAGACAAGACAAAAGACCTCACACTGAAGCTGGACAAGGCACCCTAACAAGAGAAAAAGAGTCCTAAGAGTAGGCAAAGGAGTCAGAGACACACCAGCTTCCTCTGTTAGGAGGTCCACAAAGCACCATGGTAGGAGCTATAAGGTATATTCAGGGGACTTGATGCAGATCCATGCAGGTCCCATACTTGACACTCATCTCTGTGACCATATGTGCCATGCTTAATTGATTCAGTGAGCTGTGTTCTCTTGATGTTTTCAATCTCTTCTGACTCCTACAGTCTTTCCACCACTTCTTGAGGATTCCCCAAGTTCCAAGAAGAGGGACCTGATGGAGACCTCTGATTTAGATTCTCTCTCCATATAATGTCTAACAGTGTGTCTCAGCATCTGCTCCCATATACTACAGGAGAAAGTCTCTCTGATGATGACTGATCCGTGAGTATAGCAGAATATTGTTAGCAATCATTTCATTGATTTTTTTTAAAGACTAGTGTTTGGTTGTACCATAGGTGTCTGGGCTGTTTAATCTCTGGATTCTGGTTATTCAAGCAGTATCAGGCACAGGCTCCCTCTCAGGGAGTGGGCCTCCTGTTAAATTGGTTGACCATACCACAAATTCTGTGCCACTTTTGTCATAGCACATCTCATATGAGCAGGGTTGATTGTTGTTAAAGGTTTCCTGGCTTTGTTGGTGTCCACATTGCTCTTTCAGTAGCCTTCAGAGTACATTCTCGTGAGATTCTTGAAATAGACGTGAAGGTTCCATGCAGGTACCAGCTTGACCTTTGCATACTCAGTCAGCTGAGTGGATGCTGTCCTTATCAGTGGGGCTCCTGATGTAACTTTGCAGAAAGTAATCCTCGATCCTAGCATCAGCCTTGGTTATTTGGAAATCTTTTGGGACCATTGGCTAACAATTCAACAAAATTCAACCAAGTCCCTTCACTGGAAGCCTTGCCTGCCTATAAGAGATGACCAATTGAGACTTTGTATCCCCTACTACTAGTAATCTTCACTAGGATCACCCTCATAGATTCAAGGAAGGTTCCACTATACTAGGTTTCTACAATGCTGCTCAAATGCCTCCCAATTCCAGCCATCTTTATCTCCACTCTCTTCCTTTCATCCCTTCTTTCCCCAACATCTGATTCCTCCCTTCTCTGTATCCAACCTCCCCCAGTCCATCCATAAAATCTATTCTATTTCTGCTTCCCAGGGAGATCCATGCATGCCCACTAGACCCCACTTCTCTACTTAACCTCTCTGGGTCTATGAATTGTAGCTTGGTTATCATTTACTTAATGGCTAATATCTATTTATAGGTGGAGACATGCCATATTTGTTTTTCTGGGTCTGTGTTATCTCACTCAGGATGATTTTTTTCTAGTTTCATTCCTTTGCCTGCAAATTTCAGTGTCATTTATTTAATGGTCAAGTAATACTCCATTGTGTAAATGTACCAGTTTTTCCCCCATTCTTCTTTTGGAGGACATCCAAGTTGTTTTCAGTTTCTGGATATTATGAATAAAGCCACAATGAACATAGCTGAGAAAGAATCCTTTTGGTAGGGACATGGCTATAAAATATCTCAATAGTGGAGTATTGCTAAACTTTTATCTGGCTGTTACCATTGTCATAGCATCAGTTGTTAACTTGACACACCCTGTTAGAAGGAACCACAATTTCAGGAATTGCCTCTATCAGATTGGCCTGTGAGTATATCTGTGGGGTTACTTTTAAAATCAATGGTTGCTGTGGGCGAGCCCAATCTACTGAGGGTGGTACCATCCCTGGGCAGGTGGGTGTGGGCTGTTTGAGAAAGGTAGCTGATTGACTAGTCAGTAAGCCAGTAAGCAGCATCCCACCAGGCTGTCTGCTTCAGTTCCTGCCTCTAGGTTCCTGTATTGGCTTTCCTCAGTAATGGAACCTATAAACCAAGCAATCCCTTTCCTCCCAGGGTACTTTTGGTCAGTCTTATAGCAACAGAAAAGACCTAGGACAGGAGCCTAGCAAAAAGAGAAATGGTCTTGTATTTCTGTGCTCTTCTGATTGGTCTAGACAGAAAAAGCAGAGACTCCACTTCTGAGGCAATAACTTTGATAACTTCTGGCAGCTCTTAGGGGGTGGAGTGCAGGTGGAGTGGGATGGGTGGAGGTGTGGTTACGGATGTGGTGTGGGGCACATGTTAGTTCCTCTAGTCCCTTGGCATTAGGAGAAGATCTGAAGTGTCAGTGTTACCTGGGTGCAGTAGAAACTTTTATTTATTTATTTATTTATTTATTTATTTATTTATTTATTTATTTATAGAGCAGTATTGTTTTTTCATGAATTTTTATGAGAAATTTATTTTTATTTTTGGAGATCGGGTTTCTCTGTATAATAAATAGCCCTGGCTACCTTGAAATTCAAGACAGCTCTGTAGTTCAGGCTGACCTCAAACTCATGAGCAGAGATCTGCCTGCATCTGCTACCAGAGTGCTGGGATTAAAGGCATGTGCTACCCCCCGCCCAGAATAAGTTTTTCCATAAACATCTTCCTTGTCATTCTTTTCTGTTTCCCTGACTTTTTTTGTAAGACATGAACAGAAACATTCATAGTCCTTTGTAGTAAATTATTTATTTATTTTGAAGCCTAGATTGGCTTCAAACTCTTGTCCCACTTCCTGAGTCCTGGGATTAGTAGTGTGAAAAAGGTTTGATATAAATAAGTCCACATGCACTACCAGACTTCACTGGATAAGCCTCCAGATAAGTAGCCTTAGCAGGGGAACATGGGGGTGGGGGTGGGGGTGGGGTTGGGGTTGGGGGTGGGGGTGGGGATGGGGATGGGAGTGGGGTGGTGTAGAGAGGGAAATGCTGAGCAGAGAGTTGTAATGTAACTTTCCACATTTCCATTTTGTACATGCCCCAGGTTAAGAATTTGGTAGCACTGAATACCTGATCAGGTGAAATAGAAATGCCAGACCTGAAAGGGTACGAGATATAATCACAGAGCACAAGTAAGAACAATTTAGCAGTGATTATTTTGAAACCCATATAAAAGAAAACATGACAGTGTGAATGTGGTGATGAAGAAATAAAAATAGGAGCTTCCAAAACAGAGCGACAGGGAACGGATGGGAGGCAGCATGGTTGGTGACGGAGCCTTGGCTCCGATGATCCAGGCACTGTCGCTGTCTATAGCTACTAAAGTCAGAGCGGCCTTCAAATGTTAGCTGCATTTCCTGGTCCCATTTTACTTTCTGAGATGTTATTGTTGTAGGTTTCTCCTCATGAATAAATAATCTTAGCTAACAGACTTTTGTTTTCAAATAAACATTTACCTAAACTATACTATAAAAGACATATTTTAATACACATGCACACACACACACACACACACACACACTCACACACTTAAAAAAAGCAGTAGACTTGAGTACCAATTGTTGTTTTGGATCAACCTATTGATTTTCCCTAAGTGAGAGTTATTTGATTTCTCTATTTTAGGAAAGCAAGTTAAAATATGCAGGTTGGTAGAAAAGAGTTTGAAGTTCTGGAATACTCCCACTGGAAGAATAAGTACCTGGGGATGTCAGAAAGGCAGTTTTCCAGGCTGTCTTTATCATGCAGGCTTGTTGTTTCCAAGATTTAGGTGCTGTTAGTTTGTGAGGCTGAGAGGCATCTGGTTCTATCCCAGGTTTAAATGCTGATAGATCACAAAAGGCATCATTTTGTATGGGCAAAGATGCAGTCTACATTTTTCCTTGAGTAAAGTATGCAGAAAACCTGCTTAAATGGGGCATATAATTTTTAATGACTCAGGCCTTCAGTCCTCGGAAATGAACCAAGTATGATGAATCTTGAAGGCTGGTGAACGGGTGTAACTCATCACGTCCACAGACTGGAGATCACCTGAGGAGATGGTTGAAAGTGTCTCAAAAGGGTTAGACTGCCCTTGACTTTGAAGACTGTAGGATACATTAAAGAAGCTTGTTATAATCAACTTATCAAAAAAATTTCTCCCTCTAAACTGGGAGACGGTAGTATAATAGTTAGACTTTTATTTCAGTTACAAGGAATCTGTTCCTCATACTCTTATGGAAATTACTGTTTATATTTCAGCTCACTGACAAGAAAATGCCCCCATTTTGTACTTTCCCTTTTGCTGACCTTTGACCTTTGATTTTTTAAGCATCCATTGGACTACACATAGGTCAGCTGTTCTAACGTCTGCCATTATTTCACTGCCTATGAGAAGGATAGAGTGTTCATTGGTTAGCCCAAGCGGGAAGAAAGCAAGCTCTTTGCACCATTAAAAAATAAAATAAAATAAAGGAATGCATTCCTTCTTTTATTTAATTGGATATATTAATTTTTTGAATTTTTTATTAGAAATAGATTCTTCTCTTATACAATAAATCCTGACCACAGTTTCCCCTCCCTCCATTCCTCCCAGCTTCTTCCCATCTCCCCTCCCCTAGATCCACTCCCCCTCCGTCTTCTCTCAGGGAGAGCAGAATGGAATATTCACTGGTTAGCCCAAGAGGAAAGCAAGCTTTGTGCCCCATTAAAAAATAAATGAATGTATTCCTTCTTTTATTTAATTGGATATAATAATTTTAAAATATATTAACTCTGTCCCTGAAGATCATAAAATGAGAGAATATGGAAAATTAAAGAGCTAGGTAAATTAGAAAAGCTAAAAATGGCCAGGTAGCTACTGAAGAAAAAAATTAAACATATTGTATACACCATTGATTCTAATGCAGCCATGGTGGTGCATCAGTGCACAGCCATTGTTACTTAGCAAGGGCGTCCTGTCCCCCGCGGACCTGGGACAATCGCCAGCGCACGTTCTAAAATTCATCTTTAAAAGAAGAAAACCAGCGAATAACCTGATTGTTTTTTTTAGCTTGCGATTTTTCTGATGAATTATATAATTAGAAAATCTGTTTCCGTGTTTGGCTGTAGGTGGGACAGCCAATCACAGGTTCACTCACAGTGTTCAATCTTATAAGATTATTAAGGCTGTTTAAAGTTAGGCATAATTTCAAGGACAAACAAAAGTTATGGGATCAAAACAAAATATAAGCAGAATGGCAAGCCTGGGGACTATGGTATCCAATATGAAACCATAAAGGTCAAGAAAATGGACATTTGACAAATAAAAATTAGATTTGTTGAGATGAGAAATGAGAAATGAATTATGCCAAACTAGAGACAATTTTAATATTTATGAAAAGGCTCAGAGTTCTCAATATAGAAGACACCTTGGTTCGTATTGATAGAGTTGAAGAATGAAGATATTTGTTGATTAAGTGAATGTCCTGTAAATTCTTTCATTAAAATATTCTTAAGTATATTTCACATTTTTTTTTAAAGTGGAGAAAACCAAAGAAAAAAATGTTTATCTGAACTGCAAACCTATCATGTGGTTATATTGAGGGAGAAATATTGACCATACTTATAGGATATAAAATCAGTCCACTTAGATTTTTAATTTATATAAGAATACATTCATTATACAATCATACACATATGTAAAATAAGGAAATGTGCGTGTGTTTTTGAGTGCAAGTATTCTAGCCTGGCTGTTTCTAATAGAAAACTAAACTGTTGGAGCTTTAACTGATAAAATTAAAACAAGGTAAAACACTGTACTATTTTTCTCAAAACTTAAAACTTACTGTACTTCTTTGTGCAAGTTAGTTTTTTGTCAATTTGACACAAACTAGACTCATCTGGAAGAGAAAGAAATCAGTTGAGAAAACATTTCCATCAGATTGGCCTCCAGGCAAGTCTGTGAAGCATTTTCTTAATTCGTGATTGGGTGATATCACCCCTGTGCAAGTGTGTAGCTGGTCTTGGCTACTTTGTGACTTCTTCTTTTTATCATCCCCTATAACTAGATAGAAGAGAAAGAAGGATGGAGAGGAGAGAGAGGTAGTGATCCCTGAATCTTATTTCTTTCTTCTTTTGAGCACTGCTCCTAACAAACTACAACCATCCTCCTAAATGACCGACAACCACCCACTCTGCCTCTCAGTGCCTTGGCACTTGTTTATTCTATGAAACATTCCCAGAATTACAAACATCACTCAATCACAGAAGTTATCTGCAGGTAGCAAAACCATGCCTCTGCAAGAGCATGTGGCAAATCACAGTCAGCTGCTTTCCACAGTCCAAGGAAGCTCCATTATCTCCATAATTGAAATAACAACAATATGAACCAACCAGCACCCACAGAGCTCCCAGGGACTAAAACACCAACCAAAGAATACACATGGAGGGTCCCATGGATCTGACTGCATATGTAGCAGAGGATGGTCCTTTTAGACATCAGTGAGAGGAAAGGCTATTGGTCCTGTGAAGGCTTGATGCCCTAATGTAGGGGAATGCCAGGATAGGGAAGCAGGAATGGGTGGGTTGGTGAGCAGGGGGAGGGAGGATGGATGGGATAGGGTGTTTTTGGAGAGGAAACCAGTAAAGGGGATAACATTTGAAATGTAAATAAAGAAAATGTCTAATTAAAAAATGACAATGTAGTCTTATAGTATTTCCATGTTTTCTAAAAAAGATCCTAGAATTATCACTAAACAAGTGCACTGAATGACATAAAAAATCCAAGTGAGCAAGCCGTGGAAAGCAAGTCAGTTAATAGCATTACCCCTCAGTTTCTCCTCTAGGTTCCCGCCTCTCCGTTCCTGCTTTGACTTCTGACAGTGATGGAATGTGACATGGAGTTGCTGAGAAGAAATAAACCCTTTCTTCAAGGTGTTTGTTGCAGGATAAAAAGCAATTTAAGATCTACTTCAAGAATTGATTTAAAAGACATGGTCTCATATCTGCTAAGCGAAGTTCTTCCTTGTTATTGTTGTAAGGCACTTTCTGCAATGACAAGCTTATACTGAACTTCTTTTTTATTCGATATAATTTTTTATTTACATTTCAAATGATTTCCCCTTTTCTAGCCCCCCACTCCCCAAAAGTCCCGTAAGCCCCCTTCTCTTCCCCTGTCCTCCCACCCACCCCTTCTCACTTCCCCGTTCTGGTTTTGCCGAATACTGCTTCACTGAGTCTTTCCAGAACAAGGGGCCACTCCTCCTTTCTTCTTGTACCTCATTTGATGTGTGGATTATGTTTTGGATATTCCAGTTTTCTAGGCTAATATCCACTTATTAGTGAGTGCATACCATGAGTCACCTTTTGAGTCTGGGTTACCTCACTTAGTATGATGTTCTCTAGCTCCATCCATTTGCCTAGGAATTTCATTAATTCATTGTTTCTAATGGCTGAATAGTACT
This sequence comes from Apodemus sylvaticus, assembly GCF_947179515.1. Classification (NCBI taxonomy): domain Eukaryota; kingdom Metazoa; phylum Chordata; class Mammalia; order Rodentia; family Muridae; genus Apodemus; species Apodemus sylvaticus. The sequence continues at coordinate 36,971,520 of NC_067476.1, read as the reverse complement.
CCATTGTGTAGATATACCACATTTTTTGCATCCACTCTTCTGTTGAGGGATACCTGGGTTCTTTCCAGCATCTGGCAATTATAAATAGGGCTGCTATGAACATAGTAGAGCATGTATCCTTATTACATGGTGGGGAAACCTCTGGGTAAATGCCCAGGAGTGTATACTGAACTTTTTATACATAAAATAGTAATACAAATGCAATTGGGCCAGTGAGATGGCTCAGAGTGTAAAGGTACTTGGTACACAAATCTGACAATTTGATTTGGATCTCTGAAACCCATAGTGGAAAGAGATAACTGACTATGGAAAGTTGTTCTCTGACCTCCATATGTATATGTTTACACTCACAGTCACACCACATCTAACATCACACACACACACAAATAATAATAATAATAATAATAATAATAATAATAATAATAATAATAAATAATAATAATAGATAACGTGTCTGAAAATTAGGGAGTAGAATGGTGAATTTATTTAGGAGTGATTGTTGGAGTCAGGCTACTACAAACAAAAAAACAAAATAAGAAAAATCTTTTTTTTTTAATTAGTTAGCTTGATCCAAAATAAACTTTACTCTTAGAAAAACATTCATTTCTATAGCCAATTTAGTGCAATCATTGACAGATAATTACTTTGGCCATTTTTTATACAGTAGTTATTATTCTACTGATAGAAATCAGAAAGATTTTGGATACTTCTCATTGTGTGCACGACGTAACTTTTCCTCAAAGTTCTATTAATTGATTTCTCTAAAATTTTCGTTATGAAATATCTGGAAATTTTAATCCCAGAACTCTGGAGGCAGAGGCAAGAAGATTTATGAGTTAGAGGCTAGCCTGGTCTACTGAATAAGTTCCAAAATAGCCTCAACTACAGAGAAAAAAAACTGCTTTTATAAAAATGCATCAGAGATCATGGATGTGTAGAGCTCAGTGGCTCGGTGGATAGGAGAGGTGGATCACTACATGGGGTTCGGCACTTCATTGTGTAGATTTCTAGTCTTTAGGTCTCTCTAGGCAAGAAACTGCATATGCACATAGATGGCCGAGTGGTTAAAAGCACTTGTCCTTCCAGAGAGCTTGAGTTTGGGTCTCATCTTCTGCACTAAGAGGTTAAAGAATGACTGTAAATCCAGCTCCAGGCCATCCAACAATCTCATGATATATATATATCACACATGAATAAATAGAAGTAAATCTTTATAAAATTTGTCAATAGACATAAATAATGTGTAGAAATGGTCCAGGAATGGGAAAACATTTGTGTTTGATACAAAGCATTGGCGATGAATATGGGTTGTTATAGACTTCTGTGTTTTATTTACATGTTAGAGAAGGTAGATGATTTCCTGTACAAGATCAAGTGATCGTTGACAAAAACTACTCAGTGAAGAGAGGAAACAACAAACGGTCCTGCTGCAGCATCAACACACAACTGCTTGAACTCATGGGAGGCAGTTGGCAGGAAATCAGGTGAATGGATATGCATTTTGGTAAGTAAATTAGTATTTATTATGATTTCCTACAAACATAAATGAAAATCATCTTTAAAAGTATATTGCACTTTTTGGTGTTTGAGGATGATTTTTACCACCCAGCTTTTTATTGTAAAATAAGATATTAACTTCAAAAAGAAGTTTAAAAGCATCATGCTGGGAAACTAAATACCTTTACAGGTCCTTAGAGGTCCCAGAGGTTATTATTTTGACATTTTTTATTTTCTCCTCTGTGTATACTTATAAATGTTCTAATAATAATTTTGTTCTAAAGCATTTTGAAATGTGTTGTCTGTATCTCTCTAATATTTCAATGTTTTACCAGGAGCAAGGAAATGCCTTTATGTAAGCACAAGATTGGGGAAATCTAACATTTGTTATGAAGGTAGTGATCAAATATACAGCCCATACTGAATATCTCTCAGGAGTCCAAATGCTATCCTTTTCCCCATCATTCTTGAGTCAATCAAGGATCAAGTCATGTTTCTGTAGTCCCTTTCAACTGAGAAGGGGTGGGCAAACTTCTCTGTGAAGCTCAGATAAGTAAGTAAATATTTCAGTCTTTGTGCACCACATATGGTGCCTGTTGTAAATACTCAGCTCTGCTATTGTGGAGCAAAAGAAACCACAGAAAATATGTTAAATGAATGAGCATGTCTGTGTGCCAATAAAACTTTATTTATGGACTCTGAAATTTGAATTTCATATAAAATTCATGGCTCATAAAATATAATTCTTTTTTGATTCCCCCCCCAACAATTTTACAATATGAAAATCATAGCGATCTGTAGTATGTACACAGAAATGCACTGGCCATAATTTGACCTATAATCTTTGAGAATAATTCACCATTTTTGGTCTTGCTTTTTTTTTTTTTTGGTCTTTCATAAAATGAACATTTTGGAAAAGTCCAGACCTATTATCATGTTCAGTGTCAAAACTGGGTCAGTACTTTTCTAAATTTTTAAATGCGCACATACTATGTAAGTAGTAGAATGTTTTTTTCCTATGCATAGTATGTTTGGAGAGTTGGATGATATCTGCTTATACAGTGGTTTGGCAAACTTTCTTTTTTTCTTTTTTTCTTTTTTTTAAATTTATTTTTGTTTTGGTTTTTTTGTTTGGCAAACTTTCATCCCCTCTTCCATTCAATTTCATGAGTTTTAAAATTTTATTTAGGCATATCCATACAGAGAGCACCACTCAATGTAGGACTTATAAACAGGGAACAAAAATATGCAACAATGGACGATGGGTTTTAGAATAAGACTCGGACTGGAGCTCTGATTCATTCACTAAGTGAGGCTTCAGACAGACTTTGTATTTAGACATAGTTTCCTTTGGGGCAAATGAAGATTGTTAATATCATTATTCATTCTTTCGCCAGTTACTAAACAAATAGATCAGCAGGAAGAGATTGTGCAAGTAAGAGAGGGGAATAAACCGTTCGTCACTGAGATGAAGAGGAAGGAGGAAGTGGGGAAGAAGTAAGACAGGAAGACAGGACTGACACACAAGCGGAAGGTCAGCAAGCGCCGTCCAGATTCCCCATATCAAGGGCGCCTTCCTAGTGGCTGATGACTTGGAACCAATGTCACAGTTAAGCAGATCAAACAGACATTTTTTTCCCCTCAGGGCTGTTTGAACGTATGAGGTAATATCACCATTGTCTATCTTTTCAACCTGGCTTTTAAAAGAAGCTGTCTGACTTTTCATAATGTCAGACTAATATTAGCGTGAAATCTTCCAGGCATATGGGGTAGGTTTGAATGAACTTGGGTAAATCAGAAAGAAAACCTATGGCAATTAATGAGTTTGGGAAAATATCCAGGATTATTATTTAGGGATCCACTTGGCAATATCCCGTTCTATACTTTGAATTTTGAGAGGATTTCAAATTTAGTTCTTGTGATTTACAGCAAAGTAGAAATTGGCAGCTCTTTCAGAGACCAGATGCAGTTTTTAATACAGACGTTTTGAATCAAAATCATTCTTCTCAAAAACTGCAAAAGAAGTGAGGGGGCTAAAGATTAGTACTAGTAGGATGGTGATAATCTTTTACATTAAGAAATTATTTTAATTTATAACATGAATTTCCTAGTCATTATTGTTTGAATGCAGAGGTATGACAAGAAAGGAAAGTGGGGCTTAGAAGAATCAGTTGCTTCAAGGCATAGCAGTGTCCCACAAAAAGTTCCCTTGTCTGTTGAATCAACCTCTTAGTAATATGGTCCAAAATATAAAATAAATGAAAAGAGACCTTGAACAGCAATCTGGATAGTATACGATTCATTCAAGAAATGTGGTTTACATCAGCTCAAATGTTTGTCTCTTCAAGAAATATGAGGTAGGAATCATGTAGTGTGGATTTAGAGAAGTGTGTAAATACACGCCTTGCAGTTGGGTACTGCAGTAAATAAACAGAGTTATGGTGCCCTAAAAAAAAATTCTATTTCTAAATTTCTGGAGTCTGTGACTATGTCATTTTCAAAGCCAAAGGGGACTTTGTAGATGTCAGTAAGATAAAGATTAGTTCAGAGTTAATCAGTGGGAGAACCCAACAGGAAGAACTTAACCAAGTGTTTCAGGTCTTTGAAACTAAAAAAAGGGATATTTATTAACTGGGATACCATTCAGGATTATCCAGGCCACACTAATGCAGTGTATCTTTTTTTTTTTAATTCGATATAATTTTTTATTTAAATTTCAAATGATTTCCCCTTTTCTAGCCCCCCACTCCCCGAAAGTCCCATAAGCCCCTTTCTCTTCCCCTATCCTCCCACCCACCCCTTCCCACTTCCCCGTTCTGGTTTTGCCAAATACTGCTTCACTGAGTCTTTCCAGAACAAGGGGCCACTCCTCCTTTCTTCTTGTACCTCATTTGATGTGTGGGTTATGTTTTGGGTATTCCAGTTTTCTAGGTTAATATCCGCTTATTAGTGAGTGCATACCATGATTTACCTTTTGAGTCTGGGTTACCTCACTTAGTATGATGTTCTCTAGCTCCATCCATTTGCCTAAGAATTTCATGAATTCATTGTTTCTAATGGCTGAATAGTACTCCATAGTGTAGATATACCACATTTTTTGCATCCACTCTTCTGTTGACGGATACCTGGGTTCTTTCCAGCATCTGGCAATTATAAATAGGGCTGCTATGAACATAGTAGAGCATGTATCCTTATTACATGGTGGGGAATCCTCTGGGTATATGCCCAGGAGTGGTATAGCAGGATCTTCTGGAAGTGAGGTGCCCAGTTTTCGGAGGAACTGCCAGACTGATTTCCAGAGTGGTTGTACCAATTTGCAACCCCACCAGCAGTGGAGGAGTGTTCCTCTTTCTCCACACCCTCTCCAACACCTGCTGTCTCCTGAATTTTTAATCTTAGCCATTCTGACTGGTGTAAGGTGAAATCTCAGGGTTGTTTTGATTTGCATTTCCCTAATGACTAATGGAGTTGAGCATTTTTTAAGATGCTTCTCCGCCATCCGAAGTTCTTCAGGTGAGAATTCTTTGTTTAACTCTGTACCCCATTTTTAATAGGGTTGTTTGGTTTTCTGGAGTCTAACTTCTTGAGTTCTTTATATATATATTGGATATTAGCCCTCTATCTGATGTAGGATTGGTGAAGATCTTTTCCCAATTTGTTGGTTGCCGATTTGTCTTGTTGATGGTGTCCTTTGCCTTACAGAAACTTTGTAATTTTTTGAGGTCCCATTTGTCAATTCTTGATCTTAGAGCATATGCTATTGGTGTTCTGTTCATAAACTTTCTCCCTGTACCGATGTCCTCAAGGGTCTTCCCCAGTTTCTTTTCTATTAGCTTCAGAGTGTCTGGCTTTATGTGGAGGTCCTTGATCCATTTGGATTTGAGCTTAGTACAAGGAGACAAGGATGGATCAATTCGCATTCTTCTGCATGCTGACCTCCAGTTGAACCAGCACCATTTGTTGAAAAGGCTATCTTTTTTCCATTGGATATTTTCAGCCTCTTTGTCGAGGATCAAGTGGCCATAGGTGTGTGGGTTCATTTCTGGATCTTCAATCCTGTTCTATTGATCCTCCTGCCTGTCACTGTACCAATACCATGCAGTGTATCTTTAACGACACAAAATTTTTCCTGTGGTTAGAAGGAAGAGTGACTGTGACTGTAAGACCAGAGAGAATGAATATTGGAAATATTGGAAGACGGCTGGAAGTAGGGACCGAGACAAGGGGTGCTGTTAGACACAAAGGACAAGGAAACAGACTCTATAGCGCAAAAGGATGCAGCCCTGTTGGTAACTTGAGTTATGCTCAGTGTGCTCCATGCCAGCGCGTTTCTAAGCTGGACAACGATGAGATAATTAATGTATGTTTAAGTCTCTACTAATATCCTCTACTACAACAGGAATTAAACATAACCATTAACTCTTCCTGTCTCAGGCCAGGATGATATTCATCTGTATATCTTACAATATCCAAGTTGCTTAGACTATGAGTAGAAATGTTTATCTCATTATACAGTCATGTGCAGAGTCACAGTTTTCTTGCCCATGTCTTTTCACCCACAGCAAACAAAAAGATGATGAGAAGAAAAAGTAGCACAAATATATGGCCACAGTGCTGTTTTATTGAGCAACTCTTTTGGCTTTCTGGAGTCTCAAAGCAGACTTGAGCCACGCTTATTTTTGTAATTGGACAAATGGTCTTACCTGTGATTCAAAGAATCAGTTAGTGCGAGAACCCAATAGGAAGAACTTAACTAAGAGTATCAGGCCTTCGGAAATAAAATCAGGGATATTTATTAACAGAACCCAAACTGTCTATGTATTAGCATAAAGAAGGCTTATGAGAGAAGTGGATTGCAAGTGTTTCTATGGCTTCTGAAATGGACGAGGTAATAGAGTCATGTAGAAAAATATATACAGAAGTTTGGAGGCCAGTATCTCCCAGGCCATGAATAATTCTGGGAGCTTTTAAAAAAATAAAGATTTGCATTAGGTTTCTCATAGCTGACTTTCTGGTGGAAAGGATTATTTATATACTGTTTTTTTTTAACATTTTTTTTATTATTCGATATAATTTATTTACATTTCAAATGATTTCCCCTTTTCTAGGCCCCCCACTCCCCGAAAGTCCCGCAAGCCCCCTTCTCTTCCCCTGTCCTCCCACCCACCCCTTCCCACTTCCCCGTTCTGGTTTTGCTGAATACTGTTTCACTGAGTCTTTCCAGAACCAGGGGCCACTCCTCCTTTCTTCTTGTACCTCATTTGATGTGTGGATTATGTTTTGGGTATTCCAGTTTTCTAGGTTAATATCCACTTATTAGTGAGTGCATACCATGATTCACCTTTTGAGTCTGGGTTACCTCACTTAGTATGATGTTCTCTAGCTCCATCCATTTGCCTAAGAATTTCATGAATTCATTGTTTCTAATGGCTGAATAGTACTCCATTGTGTAGATATACTACATTTTTTGCATCCACTCTTCTGTTGAGGGATACCTGGGTTCTTTCCAGCATCTGGCAATTACAAATAGGGCTGCTATGAACATAGTAGAACATGTATCCTTATTACATGGTGGGGAGTCTTCTGGGTATATATATACTGTTTTATTATTATTATTATTATTTTTTTACATATAATTCTTATGTGAAGGACATATGTTTTGAATCAATTTAATCTAATTCTCTACTTAAAACAGTAATACTTTATACACTTTTACACCAAATTAGTCAAACAAGTACTTCGGGATATGAGGTAAATAAATATAACTTATTATTATTTTAACAACTTGCAAGTATGGTGATTTATTTTAGGCATGGAAAACATTCAGAATTTAAAATTATTATTTTAACAACTTGCAAGTATGGTGATTTATTTTAGGCATGGAGGACATTCAGAATTTAAAACCATGACAGATAGCACATAGCCCAAAGACTTATCCTTTGTTTGATAATCGTTTTGTAATTTTCTTTTCTTCTTTTGCTTTTTATTGAAAATATTCACTGTACATAGTCATGGTATTGTAAAGGCATTTTTCTTTCATGTCTACTGAGTACTTTGACCTTGTTCACTCCAATTCTTTCCCCTTACAATCTCTTCCTTCTCTCCTCTGCTATCACGCCATGTATGTACATTTCCATGTAATAGCTATATAATGTATGTATCTATATGATATCTAGGATTCACAAATGGGAGAAAATATGCATTTGAGTTTGGCTTTTTTGTTTAATATAATGATCTCCAGTTGAACGTATTTTCTACAAAATGACATAATTTCATTCTGCTTTATGACTGAATAAAACTCCTTTTTGCAAATATACCATGTTTTCTTTCTATTTTTATAGTTTGTTTGTTTATTTATTTATTTATTTATTTATTTATTTATTTATTTATTTATATTCCAAGTACTGTTTCCTCCCAGACATCCCTCAATGGGACTCTCCCCTCATCCAAGAGTGTTGCTCCTCCTAGGTATCCCCCCACCCTAGTACTTCAAGTCAATGCCAGATTAGGTCCATCCTCTCCCACTGAGGCCAGACAAGGCAGCCCTGTTGTGGAAGGGATACCACAGTTAGGCTCCAGCTTTATGGAGAGCTTCAGCTCCAGTTGTTGGGGTGCTCACATGGAGACTGAGCAGCACATCTGCTGCAAAAGTGCTGGGGGACCGCATTCCAGCCCGTATATGTTTTTTGGTTGGTGGCTCAGTCTCTGAGAGCTCCCAGAGGTCTGGGTTAGTTGATTTTGTTGGTCTTCATGTGGGGGTCCCAGACTCTTCAGGGCCTTCAATCCTTCCCCCAAGTCTTCCATAAGAGTCCCTGACCCCAGTCCAATGTTTGGCTATGGGTATCTGTGTCTTTTTCAGCCTGTTGTTGAGAGCCTCTCAGAGGACAGTTATACTAGGCTCCTGTTTGCAGGCATAACAGAGTACAACTAACAGTGTCAGGGATTTGTACTTGCCCATAAGATGGGTTTCAAGTTGTGCCGGTTATTGGTTGGGCATTCCTTCAGGCTTTGCTCCATCTTTGTCCCTGCATTTCTTTTAGACAGGACAAATTTTGGGTCGAAAGTTTTATGAGTGGATTGATCTTTCCATTGTGGGGGGGGGGGGTCCTACCTGAATGCAGGAGGTGGATTCTTCAGGTTCCATGTCCCCACTGTTAGGCATATTGGCTAAGGTCACCCACATTGGTTCCTGGGAGCCTCTCCCATCTCAGCTCTCTGGGACTTCCTAAAGATTCCTCTCAACCCCAGCCCTTGATAGCTGAAAATTTCCATTTATTCTTCTGGCCCTCTGGGTCTCTCTCCTGTCTCTCCTCACACCTGCCCCCAATTCCCTTCCTCATCCCACACACTTCCCTCCCTCCCTCTCCATCCTATGACTATTTTGTTCCTCCTTCTAAATGTGATTCAACATCCTTGCTTGGGTCTTCCTTCTAGTTTAATTTCTTTGGGTCTGGTACTACATTTTCTTTATCCGTTCTTCTGTTGATGGAAACCTGGACTGGTTCTGTAATTTGGCTGTTGTTAATCTTGCTGTGATAAATGTGATTGTGTTAGCATCTATGTAGTGCCGACTTATAGTTTTTTGGGCATATCCCTAGAACTGGTAGAGTTATGGCAATTCTATTTATAATTTTTTGAGAAACTTCTATGTTGATTTACATACTGGGAGAACTAATTTACATTTCTATCAGAAGGGCATAGAAATTGGATTTCCCCCACACCCTCACCAGCATTTGGTGTTTACTTGATGATGTTCGCTCTGGAGCTAAATGGGATCTCAAGTTTTATTTTCTTAAACTTTAAAATACCACTCTTATTTGAAATATAAGGAACCACGACAGTAATCAGCTACCACATCCTAGCTTTTGTTTGGCATGGAAATATTGCTTTGGACTTAGGACTATTGAGAGTTAACAGTGGGCATGGTGATGGGGACCTATAGTTCTGGCTACTCAATAAGCCGAGACAGGAGGCTTCTGTAACCCAATTTGAGACCAATCTTGGCTACATAGCCAGGCCCTGCCAAACTACACACACACACACACACACACACACACACACACACACACACACACTACATGAGGAAAAGAAAAGATTTAAATTTCACATAGTTCTAAATCAGCTCCTTTTCTCATGAAGTTTTGTGACTATCTAACTGGCCGAAGAGTGTTCAGCCTCTGCATTAAACTGTAACAGTAAGTTAATGTTGCTCTTATCTTTGCCGCCCAGCTGAGGAGAAGTCATATGGGTAGTAACTCTATCTGGTTCTCCAGTCTGCCCTTCCACTCACTCCTGTCTCTCTGAGTACCCTGATGCTCTCAGTTTGATGATGGATTTCTGCTTGCTTGTAGGGGTAAGAAGGCAGGAAAGATGCTGGAGATGTTGAAATGATGCGAGAGATACGAAAACATGCATCAAGTTCCAAATGCTTAGTGGCCAGCCCCATTCTTCTTATGTTTTGTTCGCTGTTATCAGCTGCTGTGCCCATGCAGTACGTGGGTTCCTGGCTGGCTCTCATTTCATGCTCTGCTGGTTCATCTTGACCCCAGATGAGATCTGATCTTCCTTTTACCACCTTCTTTACTTTCATCACAGAATATACGTATCTAATTTAGCCCTATGAAAATTGAAGTTGGGCAATGATGAATTTTGACAATATTTTATCAGGATTCTGATAAAACACTGTTTTATTGGTTAGAATTTCCTACCTCAAACGCTTCATTGCTTTACTCTCCTAGACTGACTTCCATTTCCTCATGCCAGTCATCAGTTCCTTTGCCAAAGCTAAGTGCTCTGTAATCCAAGAAGATAAACGTTATCTACTGCTTCAGGTTAGAATCACTGAACCACATTGGTAGGACCTCTCTCCTCAGCCTTTTGTTTCAAAAATAGACTGTAGTCTATTTCATTTTGATTAAACATCTGATTATGAAAAATTGTGAAATATATAAAAATAAAGATTTATTAAGTTACAAATCCCACTTACCTATCATTTACTTTCAACAATTACCAAGATTTTTTTTAAATATTCTTCCTAGGACTCAATAAAAATAGTTCTTAGTTATATGAAAATGAAATTATTTTTATCATTCTAATGATATTTCAGCTCTTTTTCCTATGATATTTTCCAAATGCTGGAGGTTGAATTTTGTTTAAAAAACTTTATACTGTCTTTTAAATGGTTCTTGCAACTTACTGTGATTTACATGACATTGTATGAAATTGTTTCCTTCTCTCTCTCTCTCTCTCTCTCTCTCTCTCTTTCTCTCTCTCTCTCTTTCTCTCTTTTCTGTCGTCTTTCTATTTTGAAATAGCCCCGGATGTCCTTAACATCACTGAGATCCACCTGCCTTTGCTTCCTAAGTGCTGAGATTAAAGTTGTTTGCCACTACCCGCAGGTGAAATTGTTTTTAATGAGTTTTCCAAAAACACAGGCAAATTTTTGATACTGTAGTAAATTAAAAATTCTGAATTTTGGCAAAAAGCAGACAACTTACTACTGTTGGCTTTTTCTTTGTTATTATCGTCTCTAAAGATTAGAGTCAACAGTGGTAACATGGTAGGTATGAATTATCTATTATGAATTATCATGTATTTTATTGCATAAGGAAAAAATAAGAATGTAACCAAGTAACAAATTGAGAATATTATTTAAATTTCCACCCAAAGGATAGTTAAGAATAAAATGGAATTAGAAAACTTATATATCAATAATACAGGTTTCCAGTGTTGGACAAGTGACCATAGCAGTTGGGAGAGAAGCCATGTGGAGTTGGTTAGTAAAAGGTTATAAGCAATCTAGTTCATGATATGGGTACCTTATATTTCTCTAAGGATCCTTATAATAGAAGAAATACTTTGGTATATTTCAAACAACTTCTACATCTAATTGTCCTTGCAAGAGTAGAATAAAAATTGTAGGCATTACAACTGTGTATAACATGCTAATGTGACAAAAATTTTTCCCAATAACCATTACTGACCTGACCAAAGATCTGAAAAATTCATGATTAATAAATATATTGATGTTATGACATTGAATGTTCGAATAGTATAATTGTAATGTAGGTGAAACCCATTGTATCGACTCATTCTTACCATACTGATACTAAATTTTCAGATCAGTGAACCTCTATGGTAAAAGATACAAGAAAGAGTGACTTAGCCGCTCAGTGTAAAATATATGCTGCACTTTCTGTCCTTTCTCTAACTCCTCCACTGGGGGCTCTGTGCTATGGCCTATGGGTGGCTCCAGGCATCCAAGCATCCACATCTGTATTTGTCAGGCACTGGCAGGGCCTCTCAGGAGACAGCTATATCAGGCTCCTGTCAGCAAGCACTTATTGGCATCCATAATAGTGTCTGGGTTTGGTGACTGTATATGGGATGGATCCCCAGGTGGGTCAGTCTCTGGATGGCCTTTTCCTCAGTCTCTGCTCCACACTTTGAGCTGTATTTCCTTTAGACAGGAGCCCTTCTGTGTTAAGAATTTGGAGATGAGAGGGTAGCCCCACCCCAAACCGGGGGCCTTGCCTAGCCTCTGGAAATGGTCTCTACAGGTTCTCCCTCCCCTTTGTTGGGCATTCCAGCTAATCTCATCCCTGTTGGGTCCTGGGAGCAGAAGGGGCTTGAAATCCCATAGGAGGAACAACAATATCAACCAAACAGAGCCCCCCAGAGTCCCCAGGGATTAAACCACCAACCAAAGAGTATACATGGAGGGACCCATGGCTCCAGCAGCCTATGTAGCAGAGGATGGCTTTGTCTGGCATGAATAGGAGGAGAGGCCTTTGGTCCTGTTAAGGATCAATTAATTCCCCAGTGTAGGGGAATACCAGGGCCATGAGGTGGAATGGGTGGATGGGAGAGGGAGCGTCCTCACAGAAGCAGGAGGATTGGGGATGGGAGAGGAGGCTTCTGGAGAGGAAACTCGGAAAGAGGATAACATTTGAAATGTAAATACATAAAATATCCAATGCAAAAAATGGCTTAAAAAAGGAATATACTCTGCAGAAGCTTGAAGAGGCAGAGATGGCTAGATGGTTGCAGGTGAGAAGCCTTCAGCACAGGTCTGGGGACAGTGTCCTGAAAGAGGATTACCAAGCTTCAATAAGAAGATATTAAAAATCTTAAAATGTGTATCCCATCTGGATTAGATATAAGAACTGGGAATCATGAAGTTCACAGCCAATGTTTCACCTGTGTTATACATGGGGGCTTTTGAAAGCCTTTTTTGAAAACATTTGAAAATCAGACATGGTAATGCATGCTTGTAATCCCAGGCCACAGCATGTGAGATGGTAGGAAAGCAAGTTTGAGGTCATTTTGGACTGTAGAGCAAGACTCTGTCTCAAAATAAAACAATCCAAACAGTGTTTGAATAAATTTGATAATAATGCTTTCCTCTAACACATTAAACACACTGTGAAGTTAATATAACACTTGAAAATAAAATAAATTGGGCCAGAGAGATGATAACTCAAAGAATAAGAGACTGACTGCTCTTCCAGAGGTCCTGAATTCAATTCCCAGCAACCACATGGTGGCTCACAACCATCTGTAATGGGATCCAGTGCCCTCTTCTGATATGTCTGAAGACAGCTACAGTATACTCATATACATAAAATAAATACATCTTTAAAAAATAAAATAAATTATGAGTATTTAAAGTTTTCCAAACAAAGGAGCTAAAGACATATAAAATATAATTTGATTGTTTCAAGAAGACTTTTCCCCCCCATTTAATGAACTCTTAGGTGACCAGTCTCACGCAGCACTTTATATTAGTTGCTAAGGGAGAATATGCAGAGGTAAGATGATATTTTCTATAAATTATCTGGTACTTTCTTCAGGACAGTTGTCATGAGAAGAATTATCTTTAAGCCAGAGTAACAGTTGAATAAACTTGGTTGCAAAAGACTCTGACTGAATGGATTTGCTTTCTGAGGTTCTGGGCTACTGCTTAGGTGTGAGGCAGGTCTATGCCTCCTAGACCCTGAGTTGTCAGAGTGATATGGGACTACCAGAAGATCAAGTACATTATCATCTAGAACAGTTGTTCTCAACCTGTGGGCTGCAACCTCTTTTCAGGTTAACGACCATTTCAAGGGATCATCCAAGACCTAAGAGAGATATTTACATTATGATTCATAGCAGTAGCAATATAACAGTTATAAAGTAGCAATGAAAATACTTTCATGATTGGGGGGGGGAGGTCACTACAACATGAAGAACTGTACCAAAGGGTCACAGTATTAGGAAGGCTGAGAACCACTGGTCTAGAGAATTATGAGCAAATTCATATATTATATCTTGATAGAACTACACAGTTTAAAGTGTTGCAGTGTGTGATATTTACTGTGAAGTACTATACTTAGACAGTGTAGAGTGGGGGAAGAAGGGAGAGAAAAAGGAAAGCAAATGAAGAAGGGAGAGAGAGAGAGAGAGAGAGAGAGAGAGAGAGAGAGAGAGAGAGAAAGAGAGAGAGAGCTAACTAGACTATTAGGACTTGATTCTGACATGTCTCTTGATAGGCTTATTGTATGTTTTATTGGCCATTGATTTGTTGAGGAGACATGATTGAATCATGAGGTCTTCTAACCTCATCAGCAAGTTCAATAGATTCATCATTTGATGACACTATTGGGATGTGGTAGAAACTAGGCCTCACTTCCTAGTTGAAGGAAGTAGGTTCCTGGGGGCTGCCCTGGGAGAGGATGTGTTCTCCCCATCCCCTTCTCTCTGCTTCTTCTATCATACATTTCTTTCCATAATATTTTTCTGCATCTTAAGGCTGTAGACAGTGACACTTAGTCATAAAGGACTGAAACACTGGAAATTATTTGCCAAAGTAAATCCTTCCTCCTTTAATTTGTTTCTTTCAGGCGTGTTGCCACAGTAATAAAAAACTAGCTAATTGAAAACAAATTGGAAGTGTGTGGGTGTTTTGCTTGTGTGTATGTTTGAGCACCACATATATACCTGACACTTTTAGAAGCTAGAATAGTGTGTCAGATGCCCTAGAACTGGAACTACAGACAGTTGTGAGCCACCATATCAGTGCTGGGAGATGAACTCAGTTCATCTGGAAGAGAAGCTAGTGTTTGAATTGCTGAGTCATCCCCCTAGCTCCCTAGCACGCCTTAAGTAAAGTGATGAGATGTTTTAGAAGCCATGAGTCTTCTAAAAGATGTCCATGGACCAGTATTTATAAATTTTGAACATGTTGACTTACATGGTAAAGGTGTGGTTATAGGATAAGAAATCCTCTGATCTTAAAACATGGTGAATACTTGAGGTTTCCAGTGAGTCCATTGAGCTTTCTCTGTTGCTCAGAGAAACAGTGAAATAGCCAGATGATTGGTGCTATGGGGGAAAATTTAACCTGCTTTCTTGACTTTGAAGAAGGAGAAAGAAGGCCACAGTCAAGGAACATGGGTAGCCCCTAGCAACAGAAAGGGTTAAGGGATGGCATCACCTAAGAGCATGAATAAGAATCAGATCCCTCCCAAAATACTGACTTTAGCCCAGTGGGAACAATTTTGCTCTTCTGACCTTTAGCACCATAAAATAATAAATTTAGGTTATGACACCAAGTTACAGCGATTCGTTGCAAGCAACAATAGGATATCCCACAGAGCATCTTACAATTCCTGATATCTAAAACTAGGGTTCTAATACCAGACTCCAAACATATCTTGTTGCAAGACTTAAATGAAATAGTGTATTTGAAGCATTATCTCAAACTAGGCACGTCTGAAAGATGTAGTCAGTATGGCTACTCCGTTGTGCCCATTGGATTGCGATCTCTTTCTCTAGTGTCTTCCTGTAGTTCTCAGGGATGGATTTGTCCATGCACCATTACAATGTACTGCTGTAATGGACAATCAGGCCACAGCTTACAAGGCATTTCAGACAGCATTTAACAGAGTTCCACATCAGATGCGGGTGTCTAAGGTGCAGACTTGTGAAACAGGATTTGACAGCTTAGATTGAAAAGTGGAGAAAGTGGAAGTGAAAGATGGAACTAAGTGGTGGAAAAATCCAAGCGGAGTGACAGATACTTATGGGAAGAAGACAGAAAAGAACTCAGCATACCGCAAAGTGATTATTTCATCTAGCACTGTTTATTGGACTCATAAGACAATCCTGTAAGTAGCCATTCAGTTATCTCTGTGTTACACATGAGGTCTCTGAGACAATTAGTATGACCAAGTTGCACAATGACTAAAGGCAGAATTTATAGACAATGTATACTGAGGGAGGGTAGGTCATATTTTTCAGTGGTGTAGTCAGGGTAAGTTGTTCTTGTTTAGGTAAATAATATTTAACCATGATCATTGAAGCAATGTCAATCAAATGCTATCTCTCCAAGACATGAATGTAGGCAAGGTATTTGGTGGAAAAAGAAGGAGCATGGCAGGAGGGAGAGAGGAGTAAGAGGGGATGATGGGGGAATTATTTTTACTGCTTTATGTTAGGATCGTACCAGTTTGCAGGATTTGTAGTTGCGTGAGACTGATGTATATACAGCATGTAGAGCACCTTTCAGGGCTATGAATATTAGTCAGTAGAGGTAGAACTTTCAGTGGAGTGGCAGCTATTTCTCTGTGTTCCTATGACATAAGTATGTCGCATCTTTAGCACTATGGTCTTACTGTCGAGTTGTGGAGGGTAATCAGCAGCACTGTCAGGAGCCTGAGATCTTTGGGAAGAGGTGGTCTACCGGAATTTTGTTTGGTCAGCAACTCAAAAGTATTCAACCTATTCCGGGCTCTGAGTCTTCTGTTTAGGAGCATATGATGTCTAGTTGGGGTGTTGGCCCCCCACTATATGGAAACTCCATTTAAACTCCTCTTATATGTGTACAGATTTCAGAACGCTTCTGTAGAGGTTTCCACATGACTTTTAAAAAAGCATGTTAGTGTTCAGTATCTTTCTCTAGAGTCCCTTCTCTAACCCATTCTTTCATCCTGTATCTCATTTAATTTTCTGTTACCTTTTATTCCTATATAACTTTATATTATATTTCCCCTTCTGTGGAAGATCCCCTCCTCCCTTTGGTCCCTTACTGGTTACCTAATCTCTGAGGAAATTCTGTATGAAGAACAGATGTAAAGCCTAAAAGCTACCATCCACATATGAAAGAAGTCATGGGATGTTTCTCCGTGGGTCTGTGTTTTCTTGCTCAGCATGATTTTTTTCTTGCTCCACCTATTTATCTACAAAGCTAAGTCGTTGGCTTGTGCACTGACAAGGACCAGAGTTTCTATTCCTGAATTCACACGAGGAGCTGTGAGTCTTACTCACTTCCTTACTCTCACCTCCTATGGGGTGGAAATGAGAGGGTTCTTGGACTCTCCCTTTCAGCCTAGCCAAGAAAACATGAGTTCTAGGTTCCTAGAGAGAGCCTGCATCAGTGTAGACAGAGAGGTAGAGGATGCTCTTTTCTGACCTTTGTGCATATTCACAGATATACACACCAAAATTTACACATATATACTCACACAGACACTCAGAAAGATAGATAGACCCCACAGACAAACAGAGAGACACACATAGCTGCCTTTTACACAGTGTATTTATTTTCATTTGATGCCATTGGTAAAATATTTATATTTGCCCGTTTACTATATACCTAAAGATAATGTGTGTACTCACATCCATCCATTTCTGCTTTACTAACCTCCATTTCTTTGCCAACTTCTCTTCCTAGAGAAGGAGATATGAGTGCCTTTAATTATTTGGATGAATTGTTCATAGCTGTTGGCACATATCTTTAATAGGTTATTTAAATAAGTTTTTTTCAGTAAACTCAGAATCTGAATTTGCACAGGGACAGTTTCTACCAAAAGTCAGTTTCCTACTTTGGGGCAGCTTTTTTGTTTGTTTGTTTCTGGTATTTTCCCTTATTTTTAAAATTTAAAGTAAACACACAGGGTAGTAAGGCATAGGGATCTTTCAAGTCAATCCCCTTTTTTCTTGCTCCTGGGGACCTGTACTGATTTTTTTGTTGTTGTTTAAAATGGGATATTTTGTTTCCATTTCAAATGTTATCCCCTTTCCCAGTTTCCCTTCTGAAAACTCCTATCCTATCCTCCCTTATCCTGCTTCTATGAGGGTGCTCACCCACCCACTTCCCCACTTCCACTTTACCACCCTCGAATTCCTCCACACTGGAGCATCAAGCTTCAGAGGACCAAGGGCCTCCCCTCCCATTGATGCCAGATAAGGCCTCTTCAGATACTTCATCCCTTCCCCTAACTCTCCCACTGGGGTCCCTGTGTTCAGTCCGATGGTTGGGTACAAGCATCCCCATCTATATTGGTCAGGATTCTGTCAGGAAGCACTTCTTGGCATCCTCAATAGTGTCTGGGTTTGGTGTTAACCAGAAAGTACCAGAGACCAGGAAAGCAAGAGCTTCCCAGGACCCCACAGGGAAGACATTAGCTGAAATACACCACAAAGGGGAGGTAGAACGTGTCGAGACAATATCTAGAGGTTAGGCATTCCCCCTTCCTCACACCGGTTGAGGGATGGGGTTACCACCCCCCACCCCCAATCTCCAAAATTTTAACCCAGAATTGCTTCTGTCTAGAGGAAATGCAGGGACAAAGAGTGGAACAGAGACTGAAGGAAAGGCCATCCAGAGACTGCCTCACCTGGGGATTCATCCCATATGCAGATTTGTATTGATTTCATTTGTATTTAATTTTTATCCTTGGTTTTGTTTCCCAAACTATTTTTGTCAAGTCTTTATCTCTTGTAGAGTGTGCCTGCTGAACTCTGTGCTGGATTAAATTTGTGGTTAGGTAACTATTTGTCAGAGCTTTTCTTGGATGCCTTAGGATAATTAATCCTCTGTTCTGACTGACAGCCTTGTATGACCTGAGGAAGAGAGTTCTGCTTTAGGGTTGACTTCTTGTTCTCACATAGTCTCCAAGTCAACAAAAGCAAGAGATCACAACTGCAGATGATTAATCTTCTCTAGGTTCCTGCACCCACACACTTGATTAAACATGTGCAGGGGTCACCTGACCCTTTGTTTTCAGTTGTGGTTATTACGTGGATTAGCAGACTGTGAGCAAAATCTATGTCCTTCTTAATGGGATGGGCCTCATCCAATCAGTTGAAGACCATGGTGGGGGTGGTGATTGTGGAGATTGAGATTCTCTTAAACAGAATACATTTTCCTATAGATTTCAGGGAAGATTGTAGTACCCCTTTCTCTGGTGCCTACTGTGCAGGATTACCATGCAAAATTATAATTTATCAGCCATCCAATTGTGTGAAACTATGCATGTTCTCTATTCTAAATAATCTCTATGTATTCTTGCTATTGATCCCACTTCACAGGAGAACTGTAAACAGCACAGTGACCTCATACTCTTTTGGAATTTGCATAGCTGCATACATGTAGTCCTGTACACAAATGTGCCTCTGTCCATTCTGGAATGTTTTATAGACTTTCAAAGATACCCATGGGCTTCCCACTCTCCAGATCTTCCTGAAAGTGCTGGCCAGGTTCTTCTTTCTTCCAACGGTCTTCAAAGCTTAGGCAACAGTTTGCCACTGGCTGTTTCTAGCAGGTGCCCTGGGAACTGATGTCTTTCCAGAGGTAACTAGGGAAGCCATGATCTGTGAATGGGGCTTTTAGATGGAGCTTAGACAGTGTGTTACTGACTGTCTATCTGTAGAGGAGTGCCAGATTTGTTCTGCCTTCTCCAACAGCTTGAAAGACTTCTGGTTTACACAGCAGTTGTGTTTGTGAGGCTGATGATTTTTCCAAAGAAACCCTCCATAGGTTATTGTTTCTTTGTGGAGGAAAAGAAGTACTGATGGTCTCACTGCTATTTAGGCAATCTGGCCTCTGCTGCTCTTTGGTTGAACTTTATTTTCAATTATTAAATGTGAGAGAGTCTACTTTATTAAACATTTATTTCTATTGTATGTATGTGTGTGTGTGTGTGTGTGTGTGTGCGTGTGTCTGTTGAGTGCATATGTCTACGTACCATGTGCATGCAGTGTCCACTGAGGCCAGAAATAGGGCGTTGGCTCTCCTGGAACTGGAGTAATGCAAGGTTGTGAGCTTCCATGTGGCTGCTGGGAACCCAACCCAACTCCTCTAGAAAAACAGTTGGGGTTATTAAACACCGAGCCATCTCTCCAGCCCAAAGCAAAATTCTAATTACATGAGTGTATGTGTCTTCATCTTCAGAATGTTAGATGGCATCCTGAGGTGGCACTCGCAGGCGACACCCTGTGGGATGTGATCGATGCCAAAGGAAAGGCATGAACCGTGAACTCTCATATTTCTTTTAACTTAGCTCTGTGCTCTTTGAATATTCTAAAGTGAGCAAGCCAAAAATAATTGAGTAAAATTAAAACAAACTTGCTAAATTATTACCTATTTTAATTGATTAAAAGAAATAAGCTGCTTTTTTCTGTTTTCTTGCTTTCATTTGACTTTTACATTTTTTGAATTTGAATTTTCTTAATGTTTCATAATACAGTTTATTTTGAAAATAAAGTAGTAGAATATATAATAAAGATTTTAGGCTCACACCTGTTTCTTGGAAGAATGGGAGTGGAAGGTATCAGAAAACACCATTTGAATGCCTATTATTTGCCTCATAATAAATCAAAGTCATGTATTTTATGTGATTTATGTAAAAATGTTTGTTTCATATAAGGTACATATAAAAATAATGAAATTAGTTATTTAAGTTTTATTATACTTTTAAAATGTAGTAAAACACATTCAGTACTTTTATGACCCTAGGGTTTGAGATTAAACACTTCCAGGATCTTAGGGTTTGAGATTATTTTAAGATAGTTTTAAGATTATTTTAAGATAATTTTGTATTTATTTAATTACTACTTTTAGGCTTGTAAAACTATTTACTTTAAGAATAATGAAAGTCAGAAGAAAGATAAGTTCCTCTTCCCTCCCTCCCTCCCTCTCTCCTTCCCTCCCTCCCTCCCTCCTTCCCTTTCTCCCTCCCTCCTTCCTTTCCTCCCTCCCTCCTTCCCTTTCCTCCCTCCCTCCTTCCTTTCCTCCCTCCCTCCATCTCTCCCTCTGTCCTTCCCTCCCTTCTTCCTTTCTTTCCTTTTGAGACAGGCTTTCTCTGTGCAGATCTGGCTGGTTTGGAACTCAAAGATCATTCTTCCTTTACCCACAAATTTTTGAGATTATAGGTGCGTACCTCCAGGCCATGCCTGGTCAAAGTGGATTTCTAAGCCAGTAAGTACAACGTAATTACAAACATGAGCAGCATAGGACAGTAAGTTTTAACTTGTGAGTTTTGGTTTAATCCATGTAAGAAAAATAAAGCAGATTTAAACGAAAAATATTAACTAAAACTGATGACCCACTTTAAGATTTGGAATAGCATCTTCTTTTATTTGGATAAAATTATACATAATTTAATTTCATATTCTAAAATAAATAAAAGTGTCTCCCTGATATGTCTCTATGTGGCTTACATATTTCCAATACTCATATGGGGAATTGGAAGATTTTGGAATCTCTTCTAAAACAGATTCTGGCTTGGCTAGTTGTTATCTATACATTCTAGGAAGCCAGTGTAACCGTTTAGAATTTCAATTTCTAATCTGTGAAATGGCTGTAAAATATTTCCCAGTATCAATGTGAGGACTAAATAAAAGAATATGTGAATATTTTAAAATTAGATCTGATCAATACATATTTTAAAGAAGTTATAATATAAATATTATAAGTGTTAATCCCCTGTTCACTTATTCACCCTGTTTGAATTTTGTCTGCATTTTCTAACTCATATCTATTTAGTGATACCTAAGTTCCATAATAGGACATGCAAAGCCCTAATATCATATTTTATGCTATCTATGCTCTATTTGTTGGTTTGGGCCATGAAAAGAACAGACCATGGATTTGTTGCTTGAGCTGCAAGACATTTATTTTGTCCAAGTTCTAGAGGCTGAAAATTCCAATTTTACTCATTTTGTAGGGCTAGTTTTTGGTAAGGCTTCTTTTGTTTATAGATGATCATGTTTCAAGGTTTTCCCCATAGGCTTTCGTCTATGTATGGGGAGGGAGAGAAGGAGGGAGGGAGGGAGAAAGAGAGAGAGAGAGAGAGAGAGAGAGAGAGAGAGAGAGAGAGAGAGACTGTCAATTCATTCTCTTTAGACAGGAACAAGAGTCCTGTGATGTTATGATTTACCTTTATAGCCTCTCCCAATTTTACTTCCATTTTGAAGGGTCTTGTTTCCAAATATGATGATTCTGGAAATCTTTATGTTTTAACATATAAGTTTAAGAGACCTAATGCCCTGTCTAAGAGTTATGCTCAATGGACAGTGACAGAAAAACACAAGACTAGAGAAAGGTATCCTAGTACTTGTTGTAGGGTAAAAGCAGCTTCAGCCCAAGTGCATTCATGGTTTCCCTCCAACTATTTGCTTTAAGTACCCAAGGCTTTAGCAAACCAGGATCGTCTCTAATATCTTACCTATTTCTTGTTTACTATCTTGATTTTGATTATGGTATTATTCTGCTTGGGAATGTGTGTGTGTGTGTGTGTGTGTGTGTGTGTGTGTGTGTGTGTGTGTGTGTGAGTGGTAGAATTTGGTGAGAAATCCTTCAGAAGAGAAGGAAAACATTTCAGTTTTCTACCGGAACTGTCTAGAATTTCCTGCAAGAACAATCCCTGTTTACTGGGAGCTTTGTTAGCTGTGTGAATGCATGATTATTTTCTGTTTAATCATTTGAATGTTGTGGATCGCTGTTGATCATGGCAATTTTAAAGTAAAAATAACTTGGATTTCAAAAGAATGTTTAATGTGTTATTAGTTCTTTAATGCAAATTATTTCTATTCTGTAGTTTGTTAAAATGCTGTGATTGAACTAGAGAGATACTCTTACACAGTTTCTACAAATAGTAGAAATCTTTCATAATGAGAACAGTTATTAACTTTAGTCATAGGAATGCATTGATATTTTCCTTACATATTAAATATATTACTAAGTATTCATCATTGTTAATTTATCATTATGCCTAAGAAAATTAATTTCTGTACTGGCTGGTTTTGTGTGTCAACTAGACACAGACTGGAGTTATCACAGAGAAAGCTTCAGTTGGAGAAGTGCCTCCATGAGATCCAGCTGTGTAGAATTTTCTCAATCAGTGATTAAGGGAGGAGGGCCTCTTGTAGGTGGTACCATCTCTGGGCTGGTATTCTTGGGTTCTATAAGAAAGCAAGCTGAGCAAGCCAGAGGAAGCAAGCCAGTAAGTAACATCCCTCCAGGGCCTCTGCATCAGCTCCTGCTTTCTGATCTACTTAAGTTCTGGTCCTGACTTCCTTTGATGATGAACAGTAATATGGAAATATAAGCTGAATAAACCCTTTCCTCCCCAACTTGCATCTTGGTCATGATGTTTGTGCAGGAATAGAAACCCTGACTAAGACAATTTCAAAGGTTAAAAATTCCTTTCTTTTAAATCATTTTATGTTTTGTTTTGTTTGGGTTTTGACTTTGTTTGTTTTCAAGACAGTGTCTCATTATATATCCCTGGTTGTCTTAGAACTTGGTACATAGACAAAGCCTTCCTCATATTCATGGAGCATGGCCTACCTCTTCCTCCTGTGTTCAAGTGCTGGAGTTAGAAGCATGAGCTAGCACACCTGGTGATTATCATTTATCATGTTTTTGAAATATATGTAATGGGTAAAGTGATAGATATTTCAAAAAGTCTTAGAAGTGAAATTATCACTATTTGCAGATGATATGATAGTATACTTAAATGACCCTCAAAACTCCACTAGAGAACTCCTACAGCTGATAAACAACTTCAGCAAGGTGGGCAGATATAAAATTAACTCAAACAAATCAGTAGACTTCTGATACTCAAAGGATAAATAGACTGAGAAAGAAATTAGGGAAATGAAATCATTCATAAAGTCACAAACAATATAAAGTATCTTGGTGTGACTGTAACCAAACAAGTTATCTGTATGACAAGAAATTCAAGTCTCTGAACAAAGAAATTGAAAGATCTCTGAAGATGGAAAGATCTCCTCTGCTCATGGATTGGCAGGATTACTATAATAAAAATGGTCATCTTTTTGAAAGCAATGTGCAGATTCAATGCAATCACCATCAAAATTTCAACTCAATTCTTCATAGAGTTAGAAAGAGCAATTTTCAAATTTATTTGGAATAAGAAAAAACCCAGGAGAGCGAAAACTATTCTCAACAATAAAAGAACTTCTGGCGGAATCAGCATCCCTGACCTCAAGCTGTACTACAGAGCAATAGTGATGAAAAATTGCATGGTATTGGTACAGTGATGGGTAGGTAGATCAGGGAAATAAAATTGAAGACCCAGAATTGAACCCACATACCTACGTTCACTTGATCTTTGACAAAGGAGTTAAAACCATCCAGTGGAAAAAAGACAGCATTTTCAACAAATGGTACTGGTTAAACTGGTAGTCAACATGTAGAAGAATGCAAATTGACCCATTCTTTTCTCCCTGTATAAAGTTCAAGTGCAAGTGGATCAAAGACTCCACATAAAACCAGATACACTGAATCTAATAGAAGAGAAAGTAGGGAAAAGTCTCAAACACATGGACACAGGGGAAAATTTCCTGAACAGAACACCAATGGCTTATGCTCTAAGATCAAAAATTGACAAATGAGACCTCATAAAATTGCAAAGCTTCTGTAAGGCAAAGGACACTGTCAATAGGGCAAAACCGCAACCAACAGGTTGGGAAAAGATCTTTACCAACCCTACTTGCAATAGAGGGCAAAAATCCAGTATATACAAAGAACTCAAGAAGTTAGACTCCAGAGACCCAAATAGGCCTATTAAAAATGGAGCACAGAACTAAACAGAGAATTATCAACTGAGGAAACTGGGAATGGCTGAGAAACACCTAAAGAAATATTCAACATTCTTAGTCATTAGGAAAATGCAAATCAAAACAATCCTGAGATTCCACCTCACTCCAGTCAGAATGGCTAGGATGAAAAACTCAGGTGACAGCAGATGCTGGCAAGGATGTGGAGAAAGAGGAACACTCCTCTTTTGCTGGTGGAATTGGAAGCTGGTACAATCACTCTGGAAATCAGTTTGGTGGTTCCTCAGAACATTAGATGTAGTACTACCTGAGGACCCAGCTATACCACTCCTGGGCATATACCCAGAAGATGCTTCAACATGT
Source organism: Apodemus sylvaticus (assembly GCF_947179515.1). NCBI lineage: Eukaryota > Metazoa > Chordata > Mammalia > Rodentia > Muridae > Apodemus > Apodemus sylvaticus. Next base: position 36,946,809 of record NC_067476.1, on the reverse strand, counting down.
AATAAGGACACATGTTCTACTATGTTTATAGCAGCCTTATGTATAATAGCCAGAAGCTGGAAAGAACCCAGATGTCTGTCAACAGAGGAATGGATACAGAAAATGTGGTATATCTACACAATTCAGCTATTAAAAACAATGACTTCATGAAATTCACAGTCATATAAAAATAAACAAATTACAATGTACAATGTACAAAGCTCAAGAAAGAAGACCAAAGTGGTGGTGCTTTGGTTCCTCTGAGAAAGGGAACACAATACTCACAGGAGCAATTATAGAGACAAAGTGTGGAGCAGAGACTGAAGGAAAGGCCACCCAGAGACTGTCCTATGAGGGACATCCTATAAACAGTCAACAAACCCCGACACTATTATGGACTACAGGAAGTGGTGTACTGAAAGGAGCCTGTTATGGTTGTCTCTGGAGGGGCCCTGTCAGAGCCTTGCAGATACAGAAGGAGATGCTAGCAGCCAACCATTGGACTGAGTGCGGGGTCCCCAATGGAGGAGTTGGAGGATGGACTGTAGGAGATGAAGGGGTTTGCAGCCCCATTGGAAGAACAACAATGTTGGCCAACTAGATGCTCCAGGGCTTCCAGGGACTAAGCCATTAACCAAGTTGTACACATGGTTCCAGCCAAAAGTGAAGCAGAGTAATGCCTTGTCAGGCATCAGTGGTAGGAGAGGTCCTTGGTCCTATGAAGGCTCAATAGATGCCCCAGTGTGGGGAATTCAAGGGGGCGGGTAGGTGGGAGTTGGTTGGGTGGAGGGGCATATTCTTGGAAGCAGGGGGTGGGAGGATAGGTTGGGGATTTTTGGGGAGGGGGGAAACCAGGAAAGGGTATAACATTTGAAATGTAAATGAAGAATATATTCAATAAAAAAGAAAAAAGATACAATAAAAGAAATAAATACATAAGTTTTTCAGCTGAATTTTCAAAATGGCATATTTACATTTATTTATTTATTTATTTATTTATTTATTTATTTGTTTGTTTGTTTGTTTGTGTGTTTGGAGACATGTATGTACCACAGCATGTTTCTGAAGGCTAGAAGCCCATTGTAGGAGTTCATTGTTACTTCCACTATTTTGGGTTCCCGTAGCTGAATTCAGTTCATCAGGGTTGGTGGTAAATGCAGTTTCTGTGGAGCCATCTGATTGGGCCATGCTTTCACTTTAATTAAATTCATTCAAACCTTCTTCCCTAAAGGAAAGAATGAATATTTATTATTAAGTAGGTAATCATTACTAAAATAGATCTTTGTTCAGTTACAAATGTTATCTTTCCCTTTCTATATCTTATTAAACTTTGTAGTGTCCAAACAAAATCATTTCATTTATTTTTATATGTGAGCATATACACCCAGGCACATTCACTATACCATACATAGCACACATGTGGAGGTCAGTGGACATTTTTCTACCATGTTAGTTCTAAGGACTGAACCCATTGGTAATTTTACCTGTTTATTCCATCCTGCCGGTCCTAGATTACCTTTTTCCACCCTTTAGTATCTTTGTTATAAATTAATATCTTATAAAGCATACTTCTATGTTATCTATTTTTTATGTGGATCATTCATTTACCCTTCTATAATAGCAAAGCATAGAGTGAGTGCCCTTTAGAGAACAAATATTTGTTATTTCTGAAGTTGTAGGTGAGGGTACTGATAGGGTTTCTTTTTGTCTAGTGCTGGCCTGGCTTCTGGTTTATACACAGCCATCTTCTGAGAATGTTCTTTCTCATCTGGTAGAAGGGATTAGGAGGTCTCTGGAAAAAAAAAAGCTGGGCAGTGGTGGTGCATGCCTTTAATCCTAGCACTTGGGAGGCAGAAGCTGGCCGATTTCTGAGTTTGAGGCCAGCCTGAGTTCCAGGACAGCCAGGGCTATACAGAGAAACTCTGTCTTGAAAAACCAAAAACCAAAAACCAAAAACCAAAACAAACAAACAAACAAACAAACAAAAACAACAACCCCCCCAAAAAACCAAAAAAACCAAAAACCAAACCAAAAACCCCAGACAAAGCAACAACAACCCCCCCTCCCCGACAAAAACAAAACAAAACAAAACAAAAAAACCAAAAAAAAACCTAACAAAAAGCAAAAAGAAGGTTCTCTGAGCCCTAGGGCATGATTCTATTCATGAGAATTCTTCCCTTGTGAAGTAATTACTTCTTGAAGACCATGCCTTCTAGAACTGACAGGACCCTACAAATTTTGTGGCCCAAAGTATTTAATCTGGAGTTGGAGAGACGACTCCAAATTTTGTAGGAAGATGGAATTTCAATTGAAGAATTGTCACTATCAGACTGGTCTATGGGAAGGTTTTCTTGATTACTGATAGATGTGGTAGACCATTGTGGGTAGTGCTGCCTTTGAGCAGGTGGTCTTGTATAAGAAAGATACCTTTTCCTCTCCAAGTTGAATTTATATGTTTCATCATAGCAATAAAAGCCTTATCTAAACACCTATCTGTGAAGTAAATTCTTGAGATGGAAACTCATGGAGATCCAAATGTCAGACTTATTTTCTTCTCATCGGACCATTTTCCTATTCAGTTATATAAAAGCCAGATACCATAGTTTCCTCAGTATTTTGAAGTTGCTGGTGGTGTGATTAATCAGTGCTCATGAGACACAATTTGTACTGACAGCATGTGACTGCTGGGTAATTTGTTCAGATTTTTTACTGAGCTCATTCCTGTTTGCTTTGCATGATGGCATACATCATCCTTTGTTGGGGTAATTGTTTTCTGTAATAGATTTAAACAAAATTTATGCTAGTGTAGAGTTTACAAAGGAGAATTATATTAAATGATATATTAAAAGATGTATAAATCAGGCATGATGGCGCTTTTTTTTTATATTTGACTGACATGACTCCTCTCAGCACTTAGGAGGCAGAGTTAGGCAGATCTCTGCCAGTTCAAGGTCAGCCTCATCCACAGAGGGAGTTCCAATGCAACCAGGGGTATACAGTGAGACACACCTCAAACAATGCATAAGCTTAAATAGTCAGACTTTGACTACTTTTATGAGTTTTAGCCTTATAAGTTAATAACTCCCTCCATTTATTTTTGACTTGATATTCTGTGTAAAGGCCAAAAAAATTTTTATAGAAAGCAAATACACATGGCCATTTTAGATATGAGAAAAACAAACAAACAAACAAACAAACAAACAAACAAAATAAACAAGCCTGTATAACTCCTGAAAAAGCATATTTTTGTCTTCTCAAAACATCTATGCTGTATTTCTTTTGCTTTCTTGGGAAAATAAATATAAGTTCATATATATATATATACATACACACATATACATATTTGTATACATGCACATAATGTTTACATGTAAACTTAAAATCCTCAGGTCTGGAAGCTATTATAAAGGCAAGCCATAGAAGGAAAGTAGATTTTTACCCAATAAAGGCCAAAATATGAAATACTTACCAAACTCCTTTATAGGACTAAACGTGTGATAGAAAAATGTCAGTAATTTTTCTATCAGGTATGCCACATAAGAGGCTGTCTGCTTTGCTAACCTTACAACTCAACTTTTAGAAAAATCAGATTAAAGTGCAAGGGCAAACCACATCACACCCAACAGAATGCTTAAATTAGAAAACAAACTAATACTCATCACATTCATTACTAGGTTATAGAATACTTAGACCTGATGCACTGAGGGCAAGAATGTCAAGGGGACTGATCACTTTGGACAGCTCTGGATTGATATTTAGAAAAGCAGAATGTTTGACACAAATAGTTCTTGCATTAGACGTATGACCAAAGTGTAAGTGCAGACTTGTTTATTAAAGACAAATACAGAGTATGCATCACAACAGCGGCCACAATGACACAATGAATAAGACCACCGATGGGTGCCCACCAACCTCTGAATGGATGCATGAATTATGACATATTAACAGTACATAGTAGTGAGGGTCAATGACCTACAGCTACAGGAAGCATGGTGAGTAAGTATAAATACAACATTTATGAAAGAAGTCAGACACAGGCAATGGTGTGAGCTCCATTTATATGGAGTTCAAAACCTAAGAAAATGACTAATGTATGGGACTTGGAGTCTGAATGATGATTACCTTGAAAACTAGGGATTTGTGATGGTGCTAGAACAGAATAGGATGCTAGCTAATATTCTCTTTATTTGGTTAAAGCAAATAGCTCTCTTTCCTCTGGGAAATACCCAGGAAATTCTACACTTAGGGTTTTGGCAGGATTTAGTGGAATACTTCAGTAGGTAGTATTGTACAAAATATTAAAGTACACAATGATGACGACTGGAGAAATGGCTCAGTGGATAAGAGTATGTGTTGTTCTTGCAGAAGACTAGCATTCGATTCCTGGCATCCATATGATGGCTTACAAGCATCTATAACTCCAGATACAGGGGATGCCCACTTTTGATATCTTCAGGCACCATTAATGCATGTAGTGCATACATACATACATACATACATACATACATACATTCATATAGGCAAAACACTCACATAAAATAATATGGATACATGTAATTAAAACATTCAAAATATGTATCTGCAAACAATTTATAGTGTTAAATAGATTTATAATTGTTTCTTGTCCATTATATGAGGATGTTTAAAGAACATTATCAGGCTTAGCTTGGACTGATTAAATCCTAATCAGAAATTAATGATATGAGCCAAGGGCAGAGAACATCTACAGCATATAACTCCTTTATGCTACTCATTGTGCACAAGAGTCTTTATGCTGCATCATGAGCAAGAGTCATTGAGAATTGTTTGGCTATGGTCCTATTGTTGCAGAGATCTCTCAGTCAGTGTTTTGCATATTAAGTAGGCAAAAGTACTAATTGTGCTCACAACAAAATACTGAGCCCAAGAATATTTATCCCATTTTATTAGATACTTCGTCCATGTTATTCTCTTTTCCTTTTGCTCTCTTGTTTAATCTACTGCAAGAAAACATTTCTGCTCACTTAATGGATTTCAGACCTTCTTTTAAAAATTCAGAACCATCTGATATTTATCTTGATTTGGATGTCATTCAGAGTGTTTGCAATGAAAGAGATTTTCTCTATGCCTCTCTAATACCCACGATCCGTCACTGCCACTCGGCTGGGTGCCCTTGGTGTTGTCTTCCTTTTGATGAAATGTTTCATGAAAATAATATGAGATGCATAAATGTGCATTTTACGAAGTTAATTTGGAATATTAGGTGGGGTGGTTAGGTGGATGTAGCAGGTTTATGCACTTAAATAGAAGTATTAGCCTGGTGTCATTTTAAACACGATGATTTTATGAAATAATTAAAAAAGCAATACAGGTGGTAATTAAAGAAGCCCATTTGTGATCTACATATTCATGGGAAATGAAACTCCAGAATCAAACTACTATCCAGATGGGGTCTTCAAAGCCTGACTTTGCTTTAGTGAATCTAGAGCACTCAAATATTCATGAAAACTTTTAAACTTGTTTTTTAACTGATGTCAAAGAGATGGAGAGTACTAGGGGAAATTTGCCTTTTTATTATTGGTGTGCCTGAAGTGAAATCTCATTGGTGAGTATAGTGTGCATCTTTCCCTAGCTCCCAGTGTTCGCGTTTATCTCTTTATAGTGCTCCAGACTCAGGCAAGGTTAACCTTCTTGAGCAAAAACAAAGAGAAAGGTAGTTATCTCATCTATACCCAGACAACCACCCTCTCTTTCACCTCTTGGCGCTTTCTTAATGCTCTCATGAGCAGATAGACCTTCTTCCTCCACGAATGTCAGTTATTTGAGGATGCACATATGCTAGCTATATCAGAAAATTTGGCTGTGAAGAACTTCTTGTTCCTTAATTGCTATACTTTACCTAATTTAAATACTGTACAATATTGGCATCATCCAAAACACCAAATGGTAGCCCAACTAGTGTATATAATACAAAGATAATCACCTTTGTATTAACCGGCAAATAATTGATAAAACTATTAATTATTATTGTTATTAATTATTATTATATAATTATTATTATATGCATATGTAATGGGTTTGTGGATGAGTACTCATCTGATCATCTCATTTTTCTGTTCTTTGTTTTTGCTGCTAACAGGTGGTAGATGTCACCAATTCCTAACAGTTTTCAGTCATAGCTAAATCCTACAGAGCTATTTATAGGCAAGCATAAATGGAAGAGAAGACAACCTAGCTAAGCAATGGCTCTGTGTCTGATTGGTGTTATCAGGAAACACCAATGGGAAGAGAATGGCAAAAATCCCTCTGTGACATATCATAGTTATATATTCGCAACAGAAAAGGGAGAGGGAGGAATAGAATTGACTCAAGTCATTTATGCTCTGAAGAGTGAGCAGAACCTCTTTCTGGAGTAAACAGCCTTTTGTTTAGCAAAACACCTTGACAGGTTGCTTGAGTTTTATGCCAAGGCTCCTGGGCACAGTTTGCAAAAATGCCTGTATGTGTCTGTGTCTGTCTCTGCCTCTGCCCCTCTCTACTTCTCTCTCCCGCCTGCCTCCCTTCTCCTCCTTCTCTTCCTCCTTCTCCTCCTCCATCTTCTCCCTCTCCCTCCCTCTCTCCCTCTCTCTCCCTCTCCCTCTCCCTCCCTCCCTCCCTCCCTCCCTCCCTCCCTCTCCCTCTCCCCCCTTTCTCTCTCTTCTCATTAAATAATGAAAGAAGAATCTTGAAATTGGAGAAGTTTTGACCAAGCAAAAAGAAACTACCAAAAAGGAGTCCTGAAGAAGAAGGGTGCTGTGTAAAAAGTGGGGAGCACATTCTTCCACATACACCCCATCCCTTTTTAATTTAAACACATTGAAAAATAAACATTGGTATCAATGAACATCCTAGAATGCACTGCCCATACTGAACAAATTGTCACTTTTCTCTTGTGAGCTCCTTGGTTAATTTTTTCCTGCTATTTTTTTTAAAATTATATATATGCTTTGCTGAGAATTCTCTCCAAACACCTCAGCTTGTCTCAGAAACAGGGAAAGAACTTCTTTTAACTTAATTTTTTCTTTTTTTCTTTTTCTTTTTTCTTTTATTGAAATAGAATCTATTACTCCTCTTTCATATGATATATCCTGATTATAGTTTCTCTATAGTACTTGTCCCAGTTCCTTCCCACTCCTCTTCCCCTCCTACTCCCTTTCTATCTCTTCTTAGAAAAGAATAGGCTTCCAAGAGATAGCAACCAGCCTGACAAAATATAAGATGAGGCAGAAACTATCATATCAAAGTTGGAAACAGCAATCCAACAGGGGCCAAAGTCCCAAGAGTAAGAACAAGAGTCAGAGATCCGCTTGGTCTCAGTCATGAGTCCAATGAAAAGCCTAGGCTAATAGCTCTAACATGTGTACTCAGAGGGCCTTCGGGCTTGCTGCTGTGCTTGCTGCTTCAGCATCTGTGAGCTCATAGAAGGATTGAGAAAGTCTTGTTTTCCAGGTGTCCTCCACCCCCCCTGGCTCTTACAATCATTCCATCTCCTCTTCTGTGGGATTCCCTTAGCTCTGGCAGGAAGGATTTGATGAAAACCTCCAACTTAGACTCTCTCACTACCACATACTATCTGGCTGTGGGTCTCTGCATCTGTCAGGGAAGAAACATTTAACCCCCAAATTACCATTACTTCCTTAATGTTATCAAATCCATGAGTTCAGCTAAGTACAATTGACTTTAAAGGACTGTGAGATTTGGGTTATGGATTTCTCCTCCCCCCACTGGATTGTGAGAATCCAGGCAAACTTCACAATGATTTTCAGTAGTTTAAGGGATGTTACCTGAACCTCCACCCATGTTATTATTATTTTTTTGTGGGATTTGTCTAGTAGAATTTTCAGTTTTTATTGTTTTGGTTTTTTTTGTTTGTTTGTTTGTTTGGGTTGGTTGGTTGAGGTTTTGTGTTCTGTATTTATTTATTTATTTATTTATTTATTTTGTGCTTGGAGTTTGTTTTGTTTGGGGAGGGGTGCTTTTGTTTTCATTTGGTTTGTTTTTTTTTCAAGAAAGGGTTTCTCTGTGTAGCCTTGGTTGTCCTGGAACTACATAGGAGCACAAACTGGTCTCAGAATCATTTAAGTGCCAGGAATACCAATGACCAGCAATGTTTTTCATTTTTAGACACTATATGTTTATATTTTTAATGGAAAGTTATTTCCCTCTGTTGCCAATGTTCCCATTAATTTGTATATTCTTCTGATTTAGATCACATATGTTAATGTTTTTAATTTTATATTCTAGGGCCTTCATGATGGTTCAACAAGCAAAAGCATGTGTCTTACAACTCTGGCTGGTAACCTGACATCCATCCTTATAGCTGAGGATGTAAAGTGACAACCCTCTCATTTGAGAAAGTGGACTTCTGATCTCTATCTCCACACATACCCCGCAGAATGCATGCATCCACAAACTGATATGGAGACGCAAACATCAATAATAATAGTAATAGTAATAATAATAATAATAATAATAACAATAACAACAACAATAATAATATTTTTATTTTATACATTTTAATTAAAATATAACTGCATCACTTTCCCTCTTTCCTTTTCTCCCACCATCTCCTTCTTAGTCCCTTTCCCTCAATTTCTTCTAGTCCTTCCACGCACTCTCAAGTTGATAGTCTCTCTTCTGCCTCAATTATTATTGTTACATACATATATGCATATATGTATGCACAAATATATAAATATAACCTGCTGAGTCCATTTCTGTTGTGCATATGTGACTTCAGAGCTAACCATTTGGTCTTGGACAATAGGCTATGTCTCCCTTTCTCAGTCATTACTTCCCTACAGTTACTTCTCTAAGTAAAATGAAATTTTCCCTTTGCATATTCCCAATGTCCATATTGAAATGGACATTTTTTAGATTTTGTTTATGCAGGCATTCCTATGAGGGACTATGAGAAGATGCTTGATATTCTGCCTTTTTCAATCTTGTTGCCCTCTTTCCCATAATGTCCTATGGGTCACAGATTCACAAGTTGTGGAGATCTCTAATGATCTCGATTTACTATAAAGAGAAGCTCCTTTAATAAGGTGACACCTTACCCCTCCTCTTATTTGCAGGTATAAGGATGAGACTTTTTGGTTTTTGGTTTTTTTTTCCCCGAGACAGGGTTTCCCTGTGTAGCCCTGGCTGTCCTGGAACTCACTCTGTAGACCAGGCTGGCCTTGAACTCAGAAATCTGCCTGCCTCTGCCTCCCAAGTGCTAGGATTAAAAGTATGCGCCGCCACCACCACCCGGCAAGGATGAGATTTAGAATGTAGTAGAAAATCATGCTGGTCTAGAAAAGTTGCAATAGTAGATTCTCTTCTAAGATTCATGGCATCACTATTTCTAGAAAATTGACTAGATTTCCAGGACCAGGTATGGTTTCCCTCCTGATGAATGAGTGTTAAAACTGATTAGACAGCTGTTGGTTACCACCAAAATCTAAGTTCTACTTACTGCTCCTTTATGAATAGCTTGCTATTGAGGTCATTGTTGTAGTCCATAGGTGTCACAGGAGGGTCAAACTATTAAGTAATCGCTCCGTCTCTTGGCATCTTGTGTTGTATTTTCTGATACCATGGATGCTAGACCACAGGAAGGATGCTCTCATGTTAAATCCAGCTCAAATAATCTGAGGCCTGTGTCCTAAGTGTGCAGTGTCTTCAGCAATAGGGGCTTACTGTCAAACTCTGAGAAACAATGGGTGGGACCAACCATAGTCTATATTATTTTAGGAGTCACTTGGACTATCTTGATTAACCACTGCTGCTTTACTTGTATCTGCTATTCCCCTCTCAAGTCTTCTCTTCAGTGGTGCCCTTATGCTTTCTTGGTTTCTTCCATGATTCTGTGTTGTATACTCACATTTAGAGTTAGCCGGGCACTGGCGGTACATGCCTTTAATCTCAGCACTCTGGGAGGCAGAGGCAGGTGAATTTCTGAGTTTGAGGCCAGCCTGGTCTACAGAGTGAGTTTCAGGACATCCAGGGTTACACAGAGAAACCCTGTCTTGAAAAACCAAACCAAAAAAAAAAAAAAAAAGATACAGAGTTAGGAATCTCAAATGAGAGGGAACACAAGACATCCAATTGCCTGTAATTTTCATGATTTCATTTTCTTTACAGTAAAACAGTGTTCTACTGTGCGTATGTTTCACACTTTCATTACTCATTCATCTGCCCAAGGACATTTAGGATGGTTCCACTTCTTAGTTATCGTGAATAGGATATCACCAATATCTGAGAAGGTTTTGCTAGAGACATTTAGCTGAAGGTAGAAAACCTACCTTGAATGTAGATAATAACATTCTACAGCTGGGGTTTTGGTCTGAATATAAAGACAAAATGGGAAAGCAAGAATCTTCCTCATCTCTGCTTCCTGATTTTGGACATTATGTAAGCATCCTCCTCAAGTTCCTGCAGCCATGACTTCCAAACTACTACAGACAGTAGAACCTCAAACTGTAAGTCAAAGAAACCATTCACTCTCTAAAATGCTTTTGCCTAGTTTTTTTCCCTTTAAGTGATAGAGAAAAGTACTATGCCATCTCCTTAAAAATGTTTCCTAGTAAAAACCTGCCCAAGTGTCTTGGCCTATGGTTTAGAATTATGAGACATTCTGCAGTCATGCTGTACAAATGAGTTTATGGTGTCTTTCATATAATTTCCTTATGTGCCTTTGCACTGTAAATAAATTCAGGTGACTGGAGAAATTATAGGTGGATAAAAGTAACCCTGAGAGTCAGTACACCCAGAAACCAAATTTAAGATTGAAAAAAAAAAGCAAAACAAAACAACCCCCCAAAAAAAAACCCCAAAGTCTGTGTGTATGGGAACCAAATAGAACATTTCCATTTTCAAAATGTTCTCCCACTTTTTCATCATTGTTAACTTTTTGTCATTTTTCTTTAACCTAAACAACTTTTTTCTTTAAAAAAGAGCCTATAATTATTTTACAAAAGTTGCATGTAGGTAACAATAATTAACAAGAGGCTATTAATTTGAAGGGCAATTGGAAGGGATATATGGGAGGGTTTTTAGGGAAGAAAGGGAAAGATGAAATTATATTAATGTATTATAAGCTCAAAAATAAAATAAATAAGTAAAGAAATAAAAATTATGTGTGTCGGCAGCTTGCTCTGATGGGTCCAGCCCCATAGAGCTTAGGTTCCAGTCCTGAGGCCTCTGGCAGGAGCCTTCAGATCTCTGCTTCAGGATGCAGAACAACCTGGGCTACAACACCACATCTCCAGGCCCTGCAAGAGGCCAGAGGGGCACCCTGGAGGCTGGCTGGGAGGAGTCAGTGTGCTCTGGTGAGTCTAGCAGGTCCCTGCCTTCAGGTCTCTGCTTCTGGATCTGAACAGCCTGGGCCACAGCACTCAGTCTCCAGGAAGTGCAAGAGGCTTGCTGTGCACCCAGAGGGAGGCTGGGAGGACACAGCTTTTTCCAGTGGGTCTGGCCCCACAGAGCTTAGTTTCCAGTCCTGAGGCCTCTGGTGGGAGCCTTCAGGTCTCTGCTTCGGGATCCAGAACAGCCTGGGCTACAATACCACTTCTCCAGGCCCTGCAAGAGACCACCTGTGCACCCAGGAGGCCTGCTGGGAGGAGTCAGTGTGCTCTGGTGAGTCTGGTCCTGCAGAGAAGAGGATCAAGTCCTGAGAACTCTGGCAGAAGCCTTCAGGTCTCTGCCTCTGGTTCTGGAACAGCCTGGGCCACAGCACCCTGTCTCCAGGAAGTGCAGGAGGTCAGCTGTGCACCAGAGGCCAGCTGGGAAGAGGCAGCTTGCACTGGTGAGTCCAGCATTGACAAGACCAACTAACACCAGTGAGAACTAGATGGCAAAAGGCAAACGCAGGAATGTCACTAACAGAAATCAAGGCAATATGGCAACATCTGAACCCAATTCTCCTTTAACAGCATGTCCTGGATACCCCATCACACTAGAAAAACAATATTTGGATTTAAAATTACTGGTCTTGATGCTGGTACAGGAACACATGAAGGACATATTTAAAGAAATTCAGGAGAGAAGGGATCAAAAGTTAGAAGCCATTAAAAGGGAAACACAAAAATCATTGAAAGAAATTCAGGAGAATACAAAAGCCAATAAGGAGAAAACGCAAAAATCACTTAAAGAAATATAGAAGAACTTTGGCCAGCAGGCTGAGGTCATGAAAGAGGAAACACAAAAATCTCTTAAAGAATTAAAGGAAAACACAAACAAGCAAGTGAAAGAGCTAAGCAAAACCATCCAGGATCTAATATCAGAAATAGAAATAACTAAGAAAACTCAAAGGGAGACAAGTTTGGAGATAGAAAACCTTGGGAAGAAATAAGGGGACATAGATGCAAATATCAACAATAGAATACAAGAGATAGAAGAAAGAATCTCAGATGCTGAAGATACCATAGAAACCATGGACTCAACAGTTAAAGAAAATGCAAAATGCAAAAAGCTTGTAACCCAAAACATCCAGGAAATCCAGGACACAATGAGAAGACCAAACCTAAGGATTATAGGCATAGATGAGAGTTAAGATTTACAACTTAAAGGGCCAGCAAATTTCTTCAATAAAATTATGGAAGAAAACTTCCCTAACCTAAAGAGAGAGATGCCCATGAATATACAAGAAGCCTACAGAACTCCAAACAGACTGGACCAGAACAGAAATACCTCCCATCACATAATAATCAAAACCCCAAATGTACTAAACAAAGAAAGAATATTAAAGGCAGTAAGAGAAAAAGGCCAAGTAACATATAAAAGAAGACCTATCAGAATCACACCAGACTTCTCACCAGAGACCATGAAAGCTAGAAGATCCTGGGCAGATCTCATGCAGACTCTAAGAGAACACAAATGTCAGCCCAAACTACTATATCCAGCAAAACTCTCAATCACCATAAATGGAGAAACTAAGATATTCCATGACAAAACCAAGTTTACTCAATATCTATCCACAAACCCAGCCCTACAAAGGATAATAGGAGGAAAACACCAATGCAAGGAGGGAAACTTCACCTTGGAAAAAGCATGATAGTAACCTTCTTTCATCAAACCCAAAAGAAGATAACCAATCAAATTAAAAAAAAATAACATCAAAAAAGACAGGAAGTAATAATCACTATTCATTAATATCTCTTAACATCAATGGACTCAATGCCCCAACAAAAAGACATAAACTAACCGACTGGATATGTAAACAGGACCCTACATTTTGCTGCATACAGGAAACACACCTCACGGTAAAGACAAACACTACCTTAGAGTAAAAGGCTGCAAGACAATGTTTTTTTTTTTTTTTTTTAAACAAGTGTTTTGTTGATTTTGAAGGCTTGTTATTTTTTTTATTTGTTTATTTATTATATGTAAGTACACTGTAGCTGTCCTCAGACACTCCAGAAGAGGGTGTTAGATGTCATTACGGATGGTTGCAAGCCACCATATGGTTGCTGAGATTTGAACTCGGGACCTTTGGAAGAGCAATCAGTGCTCTTAACACTGAGCCATCTCCCCAGCCCCGGAAGACAATTTTATAAGCAAATGGTCTCAGGAAAAAAGCTGGAGTAGCCATTCTACTATCAGATAAAATTGACTTTTAGCCCAAAGTCATCAAAAGAGACTCTGAGGGACACTTCTTGCTGGTCAACGGAAAAATACAACAAGAAGAACTCTCAATCCTGAACATCTATGCTCCAAATGCAAGGGCACCCTCATTCATAAAAGAAACTTTACTAAAGCTCAAAGCACACATTGCACCTAATACAATAATTGTGGGTGATTTCAACACTGTACTTTCCTCAATGGACTGATCAGGAAAACAGAAACTGAACAGGGACACTGTGAAACTAATTGAAGCTTTGGACCAATTAGATTTAACAGATATATATAGAACATTTTATCCTAAAGCAAAAGAATATACCTGTTTCTCAGTACCTCATGCTACCTTCTCCAAAATCGACCATATAATTGGTCACAAGACAGACCTCAACAAATACAAGAAGATCGAACTAATCCCATGCCTCCTATCACTATGGAGTAAAAGTGGTCTTCAATAGCAACAGAAACAACAGAAAACCTACATACACGTGGAAACTGAGCAATATTCTACTCAATGATACCTTGGTCAAGGAAGAAATAAAGAAAGAAATTAAAGACTTTTTAGAACTTAATGAAAATGAAGACACAACATACCCAAATCTATGGGACACAATGAAAGCAGTGCTAAGAGGAAAACTTATAGCCCTGAGTGCCTCCAAAAAGAAAATGGAGAGAGCATACATTACCAGCTTAATGACAGACCTGAAAGCCCTGGAACAAAAAGAAGGTATTTCACCCAGGAGGAGTAGAAGGCAGGAAATCATCAAACTCAGGGCTGAAATCAATCAAGTAGAAACAAAGAGAACCATACAAAGAATCAACAAAACCAGGAGCTGTTTCTTTGAGAAAATCAACAAGATAGATAAACCCTTAGCCAGACTAACCAAAGGGCACAGAGACAGTATACAGAGTAACAAACTTAGAAATTAAAAGGGAGATATAACAACAAAAAAATGAGGAAATTCAAAAAATCATTAGATCCTACTACAAAAGCCTATACTCAACACAACTGGAGCATCTGGAGGAAATGGACTGTTTCCTAGACAGATAATCTGACAGCAAAACTAAATCAGGATCAAATAGATCATCTAAACAGTCCCATAACACCTGAAGAAATAAAAAGGGTCATAGAAAGTCTCCCAACCAAAAAAAGCACGGGACCAGATGGCTTCAGTGCAGAATTCTATCAGACCTTCATAGAAGACCTAACACCAATACTCTTCAAACTATTCCACAAAATAGAAACAGAAGGAACTCTACCCAACTCATTCTATGAAGCCACAATTATGCTGATACCAAAACTACACAAAGATCCAACAAAGAAAGAGAACTTCAGGCCAATTTCCCTTATGAATATTGATGCAAAAATACTTAATAAAATTCTTGCCAACCGAATCCAAGAACACATCAAAATGATCATCCACCATGATCAAGTAGGCTTCATCCCAGGTGTGCAGGGATGGTTCAATATGGAAATCCATCAATGCTATCCACTACATAAACAAACTCAAAGAAAAAAACCATATGATCATCTCATTAGATGCAGAAAAAACATTTGACAAAATTCAGCATCCTTTCATGCTAAAAGTCTTGGAAAGAACAGTAATTCAAGGCTCATACCTAAACATCGTTAAAGCAATATACAGCAAACCGGTAGCCAACATTCAAACTAAACGCAGAGAAACTTGAAGCAATCCTGCTAAAATCAGGGAGTAGACAAGGCTGTCCTCTCTCTCCATATCTTTTCAATATAGTACTTGAAGTTCTAGCTAGAGCAATTAGACAACATAAGGAGGTCAAGGGGATTCAAATTGGAAAGGAAGAAGTCAAATTATCACTATTTGCAGATGACATGATAGTTTAATTAAGTGACCCGAAAACCTCCACGAGAGAACTCCTACAGCTGATAAACAACTTCAGCAAAGTGGCTGGTTATAAAATCAACTCAAGCAAATCAGTTGCCTTCCTATACTCAAAGGATAAGCAGGCTGAGAAAGAAGTTAGGGAATTGACAGCCTTCACAATAGCCACAAACAATATAAAGTATCTTGGTGTGACTCTAACCAAACAAGTGAAAGATCTATATGACAAGAACTTCAGGTCTCTGAAGAAGGAAATCGAAGAAGACCTCAGAAAATGGAAAAATCTGCTATGCTTATGGATTGGCAGGATTAATATAGTTAAAATGGCCATCTTGCCAAAAGCGATCTACAGATTCAATGCAATCCCCATCAAAATCCCAACTCAGTTCTTCACAGAGTTAGAAAAAACAATTCTCAAATTCATCTGGAATAACAAAAAACCCAGGATAGCTAAAACTATTCTCAGCAACAAAAGAAATTCTGGGGGAATCAGTATCCCTGACTTTAAGCAATACTACAGAGCAATAGTGCTTAAAACTGCATGGTATTGGCACAGTGACAGACAAGTAGACCAATGGAATAGAATTGAAGATCAAGAAATGAATCCACACACCTATGGTCACTTGATCTTCGACAAAGGAGCTGAAAACATCCAGTGGAAAAAAGATAGCCTTTTCAACAAATGGTGCTGGTTCAATTGGAGCTCAGCATTCAGAGTAATGCGAATTGATCCATTCTTATCTCCACGTATTAAACTTCACTCCAAGTGGATCAAAGACCTCCATGTAAAACTAATAGAAAAGAAACTGGGGAAGACCCCTGGGGACATGGGCACAGGGGAAATGTTCCTGAACAGAACACCAATAGCTTATGCTCTAAGATCAAGAATTGACAAATGGTACCTCATAAAATTACAAAGTTTCTGTAAGGCAAAGGACACTGTTAAAAGGACAAAATGGCAACCATCAAATTGGGAAAGGATATTCACCTGAAGAAATTCAGATGGCCGAGAGGCACCTTAAGAAGTGCTCAACATCATTAGTCATTAGGGAAATACAAATCAAAACAACCCTGAGATTTCACCTTACACCAGTCAGAATGGCTAAGGTCAAACAGGAGATAGCAGGTGTTGGCGAGGATGTGGAGAAAGAGGAACACTCCTCCACTGCTGGTGGGGCTGTAAGATGGTACGACCACTTTGGAAATCAGCCTGTTGTTTCCTCAGAAAACTGGACATGACACTTCCGGAGGACCCTGCTATTACCTCTCCTGGGCAAAAACCAAAGGATTCCTCGGCATGCAATAAAGACACATGCTCTATTATGTTCATAGCAGCCTTATTTATAATAGCCAGAAGCTGGAAAGAACCCAGATGTCCCTCAAAGGAGGAATGGATACAAAAATTTTAGTATGTTTACACAATGGAATACTACTCAGCAATTAGAAACAATGAATTCACAAAATTTTTAGGCAAATGGTTTGATCTGGAAAATATCATCCTAAGTGAGGTAACCCAATCACAAAAGAATATACATGGAATGCAATCTCCAATAAGTGGATATTAATTAGCCCAGAAGCTCTGAATACCCAAGGCACAAATAGCATAACTAATGACTTTCATGAAGAAGTAAGGAGATGGTCCTGATCCTGGAAAGGCTTGATCTAGCCTTGGAGGGGATTATCAGGACAGAGAAAAAGGAGTGAGGTGATTGGAGAATGGGTGGAGAGAAGAAGGTTTATGGGACATATGGGAAGGGGGCTCTGGGAAAGGAGAAATCATTTGGAATGTAAAGAAAGAATATAGAAAATAAAAATATAAAAAAACGATATTGAATGTACATAATTAAGTCTAAATAATAAATGACTATTACACAAATCTTGTGTCGAGGCATCTATAGTTTTAAATGTGTTATACAATTTATAATAGAGTTCTCAAATAAAAACACTTATGTGTGTCTGTATGTGGGTATATGCATGCGAGTTAGTGCCTGTGAGGCCAGAAGAGGGTGCTAATCTCCTGAATGTGGATTTACAGTCAGTTGTCTGTGAACTCATATGGGTGCTGGGAACTGAATGAGTGTTGTGTGGAAGAACAGAAAGTGCTCTTACTTTGGAGAAAGCTCTCCATTCCATAAACTTTCTTAAATGTATTTATTTCCTATTGGTAATTTGTCTAAGGGTAGTAGGAAAAACTTGCTAATATAAAAGTTTTAAGTTTTAATTAAATTTAATTTCCCCTATAGAGATTTTAAGTTTTTGAGAAGTTGCTCTCTTAAAAATATTTGACATACACAAAGAAAACCACTAATTTAGGCTGAGCACTTCTTTGTCTATCTATTCTTATATAATTTTTTGAGGAAATTGTGTATTTCACCTTTGAATTCACACCTTTGAATTCCAGCACTTGGGATATGGATGCAGGCAGTTCTTTCTGAGTTTTAAACCAACATGGAGTACACAGCAAGTTCCAGGCCAATCAGAGCTTCATAGTAAGACCCAGTCTTCAGCAAACAAACAAACAAACAAAGAAACAAACAAAATAAATCCAAGCCAATCAAACAAATAAACCAAACCAAACCAAAGCAAGCCAGACCAAACCAAATCAATCCGACCGAAGAAATGATAACTATAGATTCTGAATGCAAGGATGAGAAATAAAAATCAGAATAAAAAGAACAGTGGTGGAATCTCTCCATCTTAGAAAAAGTCAGTAAACCCAGGCACTCAAGAGGGTGATGGAACTCTCTACAGAATAACCCAAACATTTTTTTTAAAGATTTATTTACTTATTTTATGTATGTGAGTACACTTTAGCTGTTTTCAGATGCACCAGAAGTGGGCGTTGGATCCCATTACAGATAGTTTTGAGCCACCATGTGGTTGCTGGGAATTGAACTCAGGACCTCTGGAAGAGCAAGCAGTTAGTGATCTTAATCACTGAGCCACCTGTCCAGTGCCCCCAAAGAAATTTTAACTAAGATACTTTTTGATCAAACTTTTCCAAGGTAATGAATGAAAAGAAAGCACTTTAAAAGCAATGAGAAAAGTGGGACTTTTTCTTTTTTCTTTTTAAATATTTATTCGATATATTTTTATTTACATTTCAAATGATTTCTCCTTTTCTGGCTCCCCGGGACCTTTTCTAAGGGTAGAAAAAGTTGAGTGTCCAGAGATCTCTTATTAGAAACTACCTTGACCAGATGGAAAGTGTCATTTTTTTCCCCCAAGAACTGAAGGAAAAATGGAAAAGTGACCAATGACCCATGTTTTTATTCCACCAAAAATGCTTTAGGAATAAGAGCAATTGAACTGTTCTTTGGGGACAGAAAGGCAGTAGTGTGGAGCCAGTAATAGTATCCAGAAACAATGGCTAAGTCTTTCCCAAACAGAATGGAAATGGTAGTAGAAAGAATCTTGGCACTTCAGGGAGAAAGAACAACAGAGTGCATGTTACTGTGGGTCTTTCACCTCTTGATTTCTCTACATTAGATTGATGGTTCTCAATGCCTGAGATGGAGGATGTATAAAGGCTTGTGTTATGACAGAGCAAGCATAGGAAGCTAAAGGGAACTAACATTTTCCCTGTTACTTAATAATCAACACCAGTAGACAAAGCTGTGTATATACCTCAATCAACTGCTAAAAATGTTGAAACTCTGATACTTAAAAGCACTGTTGACAAGCCAGAATGAAGTTTTTATACAATCAAAACTAAAAGCCATGAAAAATTAGAACTCCTGAACGCAATTCAGGCAACATGCAAGGGGATAAAATAAATTCCTTTTTTAAAATTTTTTTTATTGAATATCATCTTCATTTACATTTCCAATGGTAAAACCTTTCCTGATTTCCCCCCTCCTCTGAGACCCCCAATCCCTCCCCCTCCTCCTTCCCCCTGCCTCCACATATATGCTCCTCCACCCAACACACTCTCCCTCTCCCCCTCGCTTTCCCTTTGTTGGGGCCTCTGTTGAGCCTTTACCTGACCAAGGACCATTCCTCCCACTGATGCCCAACAAGGCCTTCCTCTGCCACATTTTTCACTAGAACCATGTGTGCCCCTTGGTTGATGGTTCAGTCCCTGGGAGTGTTGGGGCATCTGGGTGGCCGAAATCATTGTTCTTCCCATCGGGCTGTAAACCCCTTCAGCTCCTCTGGACCATCCTCCAGCTCCTCCATTGGGGACATGCCCAGTCCAATAGTTGGTTGCTAGCATCTGCCTCTGTATTTGTAAGGCTCTGGCAGGGCCCTCCAGAGACAACCATGGCATGCTCCTTTGAAAGATGGTGTGAGTTATATTGCGTCTTCCCTAAAATGTAGTTAGTTGAAGTGTACTGCAGAATGTAAGTGGATTTTTTTTAAGGCTTGATATGGGAAAGGGAGTGACACTGCAAGAGAGAACACCGGGAGACAGGGTATGTGTGGTGTATATGTGATATGCGATATGCATGTGTATGCGTGCATGTGTAGGTGTATGTGTTTGTGTTGTGTGTGTGTGTGAAGCTTCACAGATGCTTTCTTGTTCATAAAAACATAAAAGATAGGACTGTGGTTCCACATTGTAGTATGTCCATTTATATTGAAATTCATTGAATTTGCGTGTTAAGTTTTTTTCTTATTGTTATACATTTTTTTTTCTAAAATACTTAAGGTCAGGGAGATGGGTCAATGGGTAAAGGTACTGACTGCCAAATATGATGAAGAGTTCAGTTCTTGCAACCCAGTTGCTAGAAGCAGAGACCTGACTCCCTCCCACGTGGTATCTTCTGCCTTCCACACACATTGTGGTACACACCCACCCATGGACAAAGTAAGTAAATAAATTAAATAAAATACAGAATACAAAATTTGTGGCAGCTTTTTTTCCTGACTCTGATCACAGGTGTCTCTTTTCTGGCTTCTCTGCTTGAATTTTACAGTGATAGAATAAGAAAGAAAACTGTAGGACACAAAATACCAATTAGTCCCGTGGGCTTAGAGACATTTACGAAAACAAAATTTTTAGAGTGTAAGATTACTTTAAAACTTACTTAATGAATTCCTCTAGAACATAAACATCTTTTTGTCCTACATATCTAAGAAACCCAAGTATGTAATTAGTCAGATCCATATAGTTTCAAAGTGGGAACATTTCAAATTGAATAGACAAAAGGCATTTTTATGAATAATGGGTGTGTATGATTTTGGTTTCTTTCTGCATAAAACCAACCCTGAAAAAGCAGTCCCAGGATGCACCTTGGCAGCTTACCCTAATTAACTCCTTGGACACCAGTGTCTTCTTGGCTTTGGGTCAAGTTTGAAATTAAGAATGTGAACAGGTTTTTCAGTAATTATGCAGGAAAGCAGGCATTGTCATGTGAGGTTTGATTTTGTTTGGAACTGAGCTGTTTAGCGATGAATTGTCTATGTTATTTTTCTACACATTGTCTTCATTGTCTTGGAATGCTCTCAGGCTCTCAAAGGCCATAATATTGATGAAGTGATTGACAAGACAGTCCAAGCCTTTTAAAAATGTATTTTGTATGTAGATTTTCAACAGGCTTTGAACAGATTGACACACTTCTCAATACAAAAAAAATCATTAAGGCTACAGCCGAATTCAACATCATTTTTTAACCTTATTAGCTTTTTATTACTATAACAAAAACCTGAGACAATATGTCTATAAGGAAAAGTTGTATTTTAGCTCATGATATCTGAAGTTTCAGTCCATGGCTGTTGGCCCTAGTGTTTGAAGCACTTGGGATGTCATTGTGGGGAGAAGTCATGGTGGCAGAGGGAATGGCTTGCACATGAAAAATGAAGAGGAGAGGCTGCAGCCCCTTTAGGGACAAGGACATTATGAGCCCAAGGCTTGGTCATACCTCTAAAAAATTCTTCTGCCTCCCAATAGTGCCAAATTTGCAACAGATGAGTTGTTGGGAGCTAGTCTACATCCAAACTATGTCATTGACTTTTTTCTTAACTCAGGGATATTACTATGTGAGAAGACTCCTCAGAGTAAGAGTCACAATTGGTGACCATGGCTATCATAAGTTATATTACACTCCAATGTTTCTACTAGGAAGATGTTTGTGGAAAAATGTGTAGTCGAGATAGGAATTTAAAAAGGAAAATATTGATGACGTTATAATGGCTTGTTAAAAGAAGGAACGGCTTAAAAGGCTCAATCCATGTCCTTTGTAGAAAGGTCTCTGGGTGCTATATCATGCGTATGGAAGCACAGACTTGGTTTCGCCTCCTGATATGGAGTGACAGTCAGGAAGGTCACCAGAAGGGATTTTTCTTTCCTCATGCCAACCTACTTATAACAATTTCTCCTTGCCCCAACTCCACCCAGTAGGATGTTATGCTATGGTTATGACTTATGAGTATGAATTGAGTGTTCCACCATTAGGTGGAGTGAAAAGCAGGTGAATTTGTGACTCAGGGAAGAATCATTCATTTGTCGATGGTGCCTTTTCTGTTTAGAGTCTTGAATTTCAATGTTGAGGTGACATGTGTAGACCTCTCATTTACTGTGACTGTCCTTCCAGCCACTGCTAGTTGTCCTGACACAAACTGCTGAGTTCTCAGATACTTATCTGTGGCACTGCTTGCCCATGTCATCTGGTCACAGAGGGAGCTGCTCTTTCTCATCTTTACATTCTTAGGACCCTTCTAGCAGTTTTTCTTATGCTTTGCAAAGTTGAGGAGCTTGCTTCTTGCTTGTTTCCTCTTTCTTTCTTTCTTTCTTTCTTTCTTTCTTTCTTTCTTTCTTTCTTTCTTTCTTTCTTTCTTTCTTTCTTTCTTTCTTTCTTCCTTCCTTCCTTCCTTCCTTCCTTCCTTCCTTCCTTCCTTCCTTCCTTCCTTCCTTCCTTTCTTTCTTTCTTTCTTTCTTTCTTTCTTTCTTTCTTTCTTTCTTTCTCTCTCTCTCTCTCTCTCTCCCTCTCTCTCTCTCTCTCTCTTTCTTTCTTTCTTTCTTCTTCTTTCTTTCTTTCTTTCTTTCTTTCTTTCTTTCTTTCTTTCTTTCTTTCTTTCTTTCTTTCTCTCTTTTCCTCCTCCTCCTCCTCCTCCTCCTCCTCCTTTTCTCGAGACAGGGTTTTTCTGTGTAGCCTTGGCTGTCCTGGAACTCACTCTCCAGACCAGGCTGGATTCGAACTCAGAAATCCACCTGCCTCTGCCTCCCAAGTGCTGGTAATAAAGGTGTGCGCCACCACTGTCTGGCTGAGGCTTGCTTTTTTTCCTTTGGAAAAGCAACTTGAGTTAGATATAAGTAAGAGACAGAAATGTGACTAAGAGCATGGTGGCTGGATGGGCAGTGTGCCTCCTCCTCTCTTCCTTGCCCTGGATTTGGTGTTCATTTGGTCTTTCTAAAGGGGAACCACAACATGCATCTGGTTTCTTTTCTTTTTTTTTCTTTTTTTCTTTTGGTTTTTCTAGACAGGGTTTCTCTGTGTAGCCCTGGCTGTCCTGGAACTCACTCTGTAGACCAGGCTGGCCTTGAACTCAGAAATCCATCTGCCTCTGCCTCCCAAGTGCTGGGATTAAAGGCGTGAGCCACCACCGCCCCGGCACATCTGGTTTCTTTAACCATGCTGATACACAGGAAACGACATGGTAAAGTTGTAACCTTGTAAACTTGACGCAACATTACTGTTTATGCTTTGGTACTAGTAGGATGTATTAACTAGTCACTAGCAAAGCAAACCAAGAAAGGTTTGGCTAGAGATGCTTTGTTTGAGGCTCTGTCAATTTCCCAGTGACAGATACAAAATGAAGTAAGGTGGCTGTGTATGTCTTATTTGGAATGAACAAATGGAAAAAGACCTGGAAAAAAGCAAGAAAGCAAGGCAACACAGCACAGTTTTTCTCTTGTAAGTTAAAAGTATTTGCTAAAAGAAAGCAGGCCTGTTCTCTAAGCAACATTGGCTCAATAAATACTTATGGAAAGATAAAGCTCCCTTGGTAAGAGTATTCTTCAACCATCCTCAGACTCTTCAGCTTTCCACTGACAGCAGGATTACTTTTCAGAAGCACAGACCAGCACAGTGCCCTGCTTCAACTGGGATCTATGCAACAGATTTGACCCTGCTCCCATGTTTATCTAATTGCAAGTAATGTCAAGGGAGGTGAGATGTTGGTAGAGGAGATACGACTTTCAACTCATGAAATGTTCTTCTCATCTGTTCTACTCAGAATTGTAGTCAACAAAAGGTAAGATAGTTAATTTTTTTTTTTTATCTCCATGGGATTAGAGGAATGTCTACTTGATGTCATTGTTCAAGAAGATTTTGGAACATTGATTAAAACTATAGATACTTCATCCTTTTCAGCAAACTGTGTTTAATGAATAAGGAACTGCAGAGGTCTAGAGGGATTGTGTTGCCAAGTCTGGAATGCTCTCCACTCAAGACAGGAGACTAAGAGCTTTGAGGAAGTTACTCCGGCCAGTACTGCCTGGCTTTACAGGCGGTCTATCGCTGCTAGCCCAGGAGAAAACTTTCTCGGCTTCCTTTGAATGTGGTCTTTCACAGACAAAATGCTTTATTTGACAATTTTAAATTTGCAGGCTCATGTCACATTGTCCATGGTAGAAAAATGTGTGAAATTTTTATGTAGGCAATTTGCTCATTTTATTTCATAATTAGCCATAATTAAATGTACTTTGTATGGGTTATAATTAATATTTTATGACATAGAATAAAGAGTTTAAATATCTAATTTGAAAGATGGATTCAATATTTAGAAAGTGGAGCCCATACTTAATTGTTTGTAGATAACTATTTCTTTCTAATTTAAGAAATTATATTTAATGCTGTAAGAGTCACCCAGGCTAATAGCAATTTATCTGGGGGAATTTGAGGCAATTGGTTATAAATACATATTTAACTAACGAGATAATCACACAGATTACTGTGTTGCTAAGGAATATTTATTTTAATCATCATCAAACTAATATAGTATTTAGGGCTTTAAAATTCTTTTTTGCAGTTTTGAAAGTGAGCTTTTGCTGGCAATGATGGCTGAATTTTTTTTTAAATGGCCACTTCTAAAGTCATTGTGAAAGCCACCGTATTCTTGTTTGGAAATCATGTGTGTGTGTGTGTGTGTGTGTGTGTGTGTGTGTGTCTGTGTATGTGTTGGGTGGAGCCAATTCCTATTAGCTACTCTTTGAATATCATGTCATTCTAGGAATTTAAACTGATAGTAAAAACACCAAACAAAGCATAGCCTGCTAAAGAAGGAAGAAATACATTTCCTGCTTATGAATAAGTGTTTCAGTAACGTAAAATTATTGAGTAGTTAAGAGAGATTTGTTCTTATTTATATCACTGGACTGAGTAGTCTTATAGTCATAGTGTAGGATCACCTCTGACCTTGAAACCGTCATCTCTTATTGCCATAACTGCACAAGCCCTATATGCTAGGCATACTTGAAGATATAAATAGAAGGCTGCCTTCAGACCAATTCACCATGAGATCAGGGAACCCCCCCAGACAACTCTGCGAAGTGAATGGAAGCATTCAGATAGCTGGTTCCTTCTAATGGATGTTACACCCCAACTGAGAACATCTGGAAGCGATGACACAGCTTTGAGTTTGTGACCAAGCCTTGCTTAGGGTCATGGAGCCATCATTTAATGAAATAGTTCAGCCTCAATACACTAGGGATTCTCTGTAAGTCCTCTATTCGGTAAAGGACCTGAATGATTTTTAGTCATTCCGTTTAACAGAGAACTCCCAAATCAATATGATAGGCTTATTTCCTTTTTCCCATCTGAAAGACAGTACTCAAGAAGTGACTTCTTTTAAAGCCACGCATACACAGCAGTGAATTCTATTTACTTGAACCAGGAAAGGCTTCTAGCAGAGGAGGACTGAGGTCTGTAATGTACAGTGTCCATAGGCAAAGCACGGCAGGGCACAGGATTGGGAGCTACTGCATGAACTATAACTCCTTGAAAACAGTTATAGGGTTACTGGAGAAGAATGGAATCCAGCTGGCCTCTGCTTTATGAAGGCCAGACAAGAGAGAATGGAGTGAAGTCAAATCAAGGATTGACAAAGGAGGTCCTTAAGCGTTGGCGTGCTTATGAAAGGGCTTCCTGTCTTGTCTACTCGCACCCATACATATTCAGCTGTTCATCTTAGAGTCTGGAGAGCAGGCTGTCAGAACTTCAGGCCCATCACAGCGTTGTAGTACATTGAAAACTGGTTGAACTGAGCTGCAGCAGTTCATGAACAAGAAATCTTATTGAACGATTCTGCCTTTCCAGACTTAAGTTCTAAGAGTCCTTTCGAAACCACTAGTTTCACTGGGAAGAAAGTTTTGTATTGGTTATTTTATTTATTTACATTCCAAATGTTGTCCCCTTCCTGGTATTCCTTCCGCAAACTCCCTATCCTCTATGAGGGTGCTCCCCACCCACCCACCTTTTCCCGCTTCCCTGACATGGCCTTCCCCTATACAGGGTCATTGAGCCTCCACAGGACCAAGGGCCTCCCCTCCCACTGATGCCAGAAAAGGCCATCCTCTGCTACATATGTGCTGGAGCCGTGGGTCCCTCCATGTGTACTCTTTGGTTGGTGGTCTAGTTCCTGGGAGCTCTAGGGACTCTGGTTGGTTGATATTGTTGTAGTCTTAAGAATTTACTTTAGCCTGCTGTGAGTCAGGCACTTCCTCATTATGAACAGACATCGGGTGTTTACAGTTAGGCACATCCACTCATTTACTGATTTTCCTTTCAAACGTTTACTGAGTGCATATGTAAGAAGGGGTCTGACCTATTTCAGTGGAGAAAAAAAAAGACACAAAGTCATTTGCAATATGTTCATAAACATATTTTAATTCAATTTTATTGGTATAAATTGAAGACCAATTATATAATATAAGTGCATTCAATTTTATTGGTATACAGCTTAAAACTTGATCTCAGTGCAGATAAGACTAGAAATAAATAGATACATATATATGTCAAACAGAATTTTGTATTCTGATTTGTGAGTAGAGTTTTAAGAGACTGCTTAGTGCATCAAAGTGGTGTAAAAAGAAAAGATTTTTAGTTGGTAGGTAGAACTTTCTTTCATGCAAGAACTTAAGCTGTTTTCAGTTTTCTATTACAATGGATTCTTCCAGTCCTTATAATAAAACCTTTGAAGGAACTAAGCCAGAAAGTAGGAACATTTTTTAGCATTC
The DNA here is from genome assembly GCF_947179515.1 of Apodemus sylvaticus. Lineage (NCBI taxonomy): Eukaryota > Metazoa > Chordata > Mammalia > Rodentia > Muridae > Apodemus > Apodemus sylvaticus. The sequence goes on along the minus strand of NC_067476.1, from coordinate 36,920,169 downwards.
TTAGTACAGTAGACCGCCATTTTGAAATTCTATTGTATTTATACTTGAATGCCCTGTTTGTCCTTTAGTGCTGAATGGAAGGCACATCCTGCTACTTAGCATCAAGCCCAGCCCCTCTGGGAACATAATTTTAATTTTTGTTTATATGTGTGTCTTTATGTGTGTATAGGTGACCATAGGAGCCTGAAAAGGGTTTCAGATTCCAAGTCACTGGAGTTACTAGTGCCTGCGGATGTGTGTCTGAGAACTCAACACAGGTCCTTTGCAACATCAGTATGCGTTCTTGGCTGCTGAGCCTTTCTGTTATCCCTTCAGCTGCCTTTTTTCCGTTTCATCCTTTGCTGGCCTTGGCAGTTAATGGAGCTTTAGAATTTGAATTAGTCTTAACTAATTTGTACATGGAACCAGATGGATTAAATTATGTATAGGTAGATGTATTGTCAAGAGCATACAAAGCTATTTCTGGAACTTTTAAGTGAAAGATATCTTTTGGGAAAAATGTTGATGTCACACATACACTTTGGCTAACTAGTACAATACACACCAGCTATTTACTAAATTTGCTTCTCAAAGGGCTGATATGTTCTGTTTGCCGTAAATGCAGGGGGCAGGTATTGAGCCTCTGTAGTATATAGAACTCAGAGATGTTAGTTCTGCTCAGTAGAACAACAACCATCCAAAATGCTGTGGGCTGATGTTGGGAAAACTCACTCTCCGTGTATTCTGACACAACTTACAAAATACATTTTCCCAGGCAGCTGTCAGACTAGCTTTCTGAGACCAGTAGTTTTCGCAGGTCCTTGTATTTGTCCAGAGTAATAAAAAAATAAGAAAACAACAACAAAAAAGGGGAAACCAAGTAACCAAATGTTGCACTTTATTATTGCACAGGAGCTGTTTGGTACTGCATCTTAACTCATTAACATTTAAAAATTGTTATGCGGCAGAAAAATAATTATGTCCTTTAACTGCTGAAACAGAATCCATTTTTCCAAGCATCCTTTTTTTTTTTTTAATTTTTTTTAGGGGCATAGTGCTGAAACACCAACTGTTTTACAAGTACAGTAATCACATTGCTGTTGAGTTTATTGTGTTTTGTTAAGGCACACTTCATAATGTGGAAAATGTATTTTCAAGTAATTCTTCTGGACCCAGTTATGGAAAGAACTTTCGTTTTTAAAGTGAACTTTCAGTTGCACAGTGACCCTCTCTGGAAGATGAAAAGCATGGCGTAGGAGTCCTCTTGGGAGTTCAGTGCTCTAGTGTTTGATCTTCCCAAAGATTGAGCCTTTGCAAAGAGCTGAGACAGTTACAGAAGGAAAGTTGGAAAAGCAGAGAAATTAAGGGGTTCCAAAGAAGAGAGTCACTTAAGGAGAATTCTGTTCACAATGAGTAGCTTGCTCTTAGGTTTCATTTTCTGTCCCCATAACCCAGGAAGAACCTAATACTTGATCTTGGTTCATGGTCATCTTCTCTGGAGTTTTGTGGGACATTCGAGTCTCTCTATATAAGAGAGGTTGGTTGGTGTATTTACCCAATTGAGATTTTTTTCTGATGAGAAATATTTATAAAAATTTATTAGATGTTAAAAAGAACTAACATAACAAAAGTTTGAGAAAATGTGTCTTTTGGAACAAACACACCCTACTGTAAATGGGACTTTGAAATTCATGTGTCTTTAGAAGACGGGAGACTAAGGAAACTATGATGGAGTGGGGTCTGTTACATGCCCATTCCCCCCTCCCCTCCCCAGTTTGTGAGATGCCTGGAACTTAGGACTTGTTTTGCCCTTTTTTCCTGTTTCTTCATGAGTTTCTTTAAAACTCACAGGCCCCACAGCAGCAGGCACTACCTCTGCTTTTGCTCTGATTTGCAGAAGATAAATTGTGACCTTGTTTCACACAACCCAGTCTTCACGTGTAGTTTTCAGGGTTGGAAATAATTCAATATATTATAAATTAATATGTATTTTTTGTATATTTGATTCAATATAGTTTATGTAAATTCAAGAAAAGTCTAGAGAGGACTGTACAGCTACCTAGTTTCTTCCTACCTCACTGGGACTTGAGCAACCATTGGCCTTGGGCTCTTTCTATGCTCTTGAATGGGTGAATCTGGCTTTCTCCCAGATTCCTGCTGGCACAGTACTGGCTGCCCTCTCTGTGTTCCTGACAGAAGGGAGCGGGCAACAGTGGCTCCAGAAGTTTACTTTGGAAACATGCAAATTTGCTTTCTCCTATGATAGAATTGAGCAATAGCCGGACATGTACTAATCCTTGGTTTCCCTTTCTTTAGAAGATGCCAGTAGTGTCTAACTCTGTTCTGAGGCAGTTTGTAGCCTCACATTCGCTAGATTCCTCACTGAGGGTGTGGGGCAGGGAACAGCACACTACTGTGTTATTAATATAATATTTTCCTCCCCTCGACATTTCTGTGTTCTTGAAAGAGGATTATGTGATTTAAGTTTGTATAGTCACAATTCAGCAAGGGCTCCCAGACTCATAAAGAAGTAAACTCTGATCATCAGAATAATAAAAAGGGGTAAACTTATGTTTTAAAAAATATGTCAACTATGGAAAGCCCCTAAACTAAGCAAATATATATTAAAATGCATGTATTCCACTATGAGTTATTTTCATTTTAGAATGGAGATACTTATTCAGTACTAGACACAGGGATATATTTCTTTATATTAGTTCTTGATTATAAATCTTGGGTTTATAATATTTGATCTGTGCAGAAATTGGAAAATATAAATACTAAATGATGGTGCTTATACCATGCTGTGTTCTCCTTGATAACTTATTACGAAGATCTCTTCTGAGGATATGAAAAAGTCAATACCATCTCACTCGGTAGTCTGACATAAAAGTCAGAGTTAAGTGTGGGTCACTAGTATGAGAAATTGGATGCATTTTCTCTTTTCAATTTCAATATTATTTGAAAATCCTTCTTTTGCTTATAAGGGCCACAGTTTTTCAACTTCTGTAAAGTATAAGAATACTTTTGCACTTAGAAGTGACTTTTGCTTAGGACCTATGGTGCTCTAGAGAGGAGACAGTCCAGTTTTTTTTCAAGGGCAGGTGTGGGAGCTCTGGGAACACAGGTTAACTCAGGTTAGTGCTACCTCAGATGAATTAAAAAGTCTTGAGGCTCCACAGTACCCTGGTTGTTCTAGTGGGCAGTATGCCAACTTGGTTAAACAAACACAAAGAAAGCCACGCCAAATTATTGACTTGACTTTATGATGTGGCCTTTTGATGTGTAATTTACATCAATATAAGTAGTACGTCAACTGCATGAATATAATCACGGTGTAGAAATAGAAGTACTACTTGGATTCTCTAGTTGGGTTTGAATTAATTTACAGTTTGGGCTTTTTCCCCCAAGTAGTAGTTCTGTCAAACTGCATCTGCCTAAGGAAACCACTTTTGACACAATCTCATAGTCAGTGTTATAGTTTTTATAGTTTCAATAGTTTTTAGTGTGTGTTTACTACATATGTATTTACTATAGATGAATGTGATTACCTGTGGACATTGCTTTGAGACATCTTACAAAATGGAGGGACTGAAAAAGATACACTGTGAAAAATCTTAGCAAAGTAGCATGTTAAGTGTGTTATTTGAGGGAACAATCCCTGAGGTGACAATGTAAGACATGGGGCAAATCAAGAGAGGCTGTCTGTGACAGAGGGAGAGCTTTATTGGCATGAAGAGACAGGATTTCCATTTCCATCTGAGGAATGTGTAGGTTTTCAATAGGAAGGGGATGTAAGTATCTAGATTTAAAGCAGCCCAGTGTGTGGTGTGTGTGTGTTCTAGTTAGAAGACTCTATTCAAAGGGATCCAATGGTGCTGAAACATTTTGAAGCTATTTCAGCAGAAGTAGGTTGGACTTTTGACTGCAGAAAGTCTTAAACAACAAGCCACAGAACTCATACCTTAGTTTCTGTTTTATTTTGAGGCCTTCCACACCAAGATCTTTCAGTTATCCCTTGCCCAGTCCAGTGCCTCCAATAACCTTGTGCATTTTGCAATCTCTTTGTGGATTAGAACATGTGTTTAGAGAAAGTCCACAACCCCCCAAGTTAAATGAAGTTAGGAATCCATGTCAGTAAGAAACAAGGAAATTACTTTTTCCTAATCTAAAACAGGCTGATAACATATCCTTCCCAGGAATGAGCTAACTAACTACAGGCACACCATTCTCCAGAAATCATTGTCTAAACACACCCCTTCATCCACCCAGGTCTCCTGTGTGCACAGCGCGGTTCCCGTGTTTGATTTGTCCCACAGTTAGCTGCGCATCGCACCTGCCGTCAATCACCACTCATACCTGCGCCTCTCAACTGCCATTTAAAGGTCTTCCGAAAGTCACTTTTATGTGTTGCTTTTTTTCCTATTAAAATTACATGTGAAAAATCCCACTTTAAAAATACAAAAGGGTGCATACTATGGACCCTAACTTTTAAAAAATACCCGGTCGTGATTTAAAACAGTAAGTAAAATTATGGTTTAGAGTTATAATTTCATTTTTAAAGAATTCATACTTCTCCCCAGAAAGGGAAAATCAATACTTCTAATTGCAGAGACCACAGGATCTCATTGAATGGTTATGTTTTTCAAGGGAGAAAAGATGGATGGGTACTGTGGTGCATGCCTGTAATCTAAGCACTTGGTACACTGAGGTAAAAGGATCAAGACTTTATAGCCAGCCTGAGCTACTAACTAGTGTGTCCTAGGTGAGTCTCACCTAAGTAGTGAGCTTCATTTTTTAGTTGCCTTAAAAAAATGAATAAAAACAACAGAGAACAACAACAGGAATGTAGATCCTATGTGTTATAATTTGGTGAAGATAAAGTAAATTTGAAACAAACTTCTAGATTGATTCATTTGACTGTAGCTTGATAAGGATTTAAAGCTTGAATGCATGACCATTAGCTGATGTGCCGGATAAAGCAATAGTTATTTCAAGACTGTTTTCATAGTTTATTTTCCATTATTCAGATTTTCTTTGCTTTAATTCACTTAATCCTCTGATATATTTATTTTATGTAGGAGTGTGTGTGTGTGCATTTGTGTGTTTGCATATGTTAGTCAGAAGTTTACATCAGGTGTTTCTTTAACAGCAGTCTATTTTATCTTTTTGAGGCATAGACACTCACAAAACTTGAATCTTGTAATTTGGCTACACTCTGGTTTGTGAGTTCTGGGAGCCTACTTATCTTTTCCTCCCAAGTGCTGGGATTATAGCTGTGCACCACCACACCTGATTTTTAATATGCGTGCTGGGGCCTCAAATGCAGGTCTTAATACTTACACAGTGAACAATTTACTGACTGAGCCAGCTCCTTTGACATGTATTCAACTCTGTACCTGGTCCAATATCAATATATATATTATATATATATTTATATCACATAATATATCAATATATAATATCATATATATGTATATATCTCCAAAGAGTTGTACATATCCTGTCCCTGTGGAGGTTATGACTCACTGTCAACAATGTGCCCCAATAGAACTACAACCATCCAGTAGGAGCTCTCTGCAGAAGCAAACACACAGAGACAAAAGCAAAGACTTTAAGATGCTCCTACAAGGCATTATAAGGAAATGCTCAAGAAAAGGACTGATGGAGAGATCTCCATGTGCACATGCTCAAGTTAATTTGTACATTGTAAATTGTATGTTATTTTCCCTCCTTGTTATGGTGGGATAGTTTGTGGTGGCACACAGAGTTGACATTTCTTAGGTTCAACAACAGTAGAAATTTCTTTCTGGCTGGAGAGACGGTCATAAGCAATACTTGGCAGGCAGGCATGCTCTACTCTTTGTAGTCATTCAAGGACCTGACCCTGCCATCGCCTTCAGTAGACTCTCTCAGCCTCAGTGTGATTGAGATGGTCTGCTTTGAGTATTGAGCACTGCATTGTGGCATGTTGTTCAGAATTACTGAGCTGACCTCCCCAGCTGCCAGCAACATCCCACAGTTGTGACAAACATGAGTACTACTTTTTTTTATTGCTATGTTTCCTCAGGGGGGAAATATCCACTGGTCCTGGGTCTTGTTTCCATCTGCATTCAGCACACAGTATACGAATGAAATCTCAGATCCATAAATAGCAAGTGCCTCCTCTCCTCTCATTGCTATGCAGTGATGGAACTCAGGTGGCTACAATCAAGTTCAGGAGAGCTTGGAATTGTAGTTCAGTATTGTGCCCGTTATAATCTTGTTATTACAGAAGGGGAAGTCTCTCTAGATTTTTGTGGAGTACTAGTGGTCTCTGACACATGTTTCAAGCAAGGAAAAACTATACCCCTACCCATGCTTGAGAATCCATGACTCTTATCTTGCTGTGCTTGGTAGAACAGTTCTGTCTTTGGACCATTTTCTTCTCTCATTTGTTTCCAACCATGGCAGGACAGAATCACCTACAGGCTACTGGCCTGTTTTCTTCATAATCCCGAGGAAAATTTCAAAAGTATATAATGTGACCCCCTCACACTGATTGAAAATTTACTTTGAATATGTCTGGCTTTAACTACTGCAGTTTTAAAAGTATGTGGAGAAACCAGTACTAGCCTGGAGGAAAACAACAAAAATCATTACAGGGAAGGGAAACAGGCCCTCCAAAGAAGATTAAAAGATCTTTGGATATTTAGCTGGTAAACATCCCTCGTTATATAAAGGAGTTCATTTTTTTAAAAAGATGAAGATGTAAAATTTTCCTCATGGAAAACTAAAGTATAATATTCATAAAGCTATTAGAGAGGGCAAATTTTTATTTCAGTCTGAGTGAAGAAATTAAAGTTCATGGCAAGAAAATACTAGAGGGCAAGGGGGAGAGGGAGAGGGCGAGGGGAGAAAGAGAGAGGGAGGGAGAGAGAAGGAGAGAGAGAGAGAGAGAGAGAGAGAGAGAGAGAGAGAGAGAGAGAGAGAGAGAGAGAGAGAGAGAGAGAGAAGAGTGCATATGTGCCACTCTCTAGTGACCATGTCTTTTTTCTCAAACCATGGCATGCATGTATGGCTATGAAATTAAGTTGAAATAATATCAGTCCAGAAGGTTCATTTGTTTGAGGAAAATAGGAGATAGATTACAGCATCATTCTGAGGGGTTTGATTGATCTATTAGTTTCCTCATTCGATCACTTGAGGCATGAAATTCATTGTAGCAATTTCTATAAGGCTATATTATTTTATGTCAGTGAAACTTTCCTTTCTAGGTGTAATTTCTCAATGAAATGTTTGGTGAATTTTTTTTTAAATGGAGGAAAGATAATTTGCCTAAAGTGAGTTGCTTGTCTATTTCCAGAGATCTCATATTACACTTGCTTATAAAATTGCAAGCCTGAACTTTGAAACCCATGTCTGTCTCTTCCACTTAGCAGGGTTTCGTTTGTATTCTTTTTCTCAGCAACCTCACCTCAGCCTGCACCTCAGACCTGTTCTCTCATCTAGAACTAAGATTCTTATTAAGGAACCGGCTGACCCACCATTGGAAAACATCCCTCTCTAGGGCGTAACTTGGCACTTAGATACTTGTGCAGAGCAACAGGATGTGACAATTTAGGACATGAAAACAATGGTATATATTGTCCTACAAAAGAGTTTGACATGATAGAAGCAGTGTGAAGGCCAAATGTAATTTTCCAAGGCCACCTGTTCTTTAAGGACTCAACACAGATTCTCTTGAAACACTGCTTAGTAGGCTTGCTTAAAGCAAGCAAGCAAGACTCATGATTTTCTTTATTTGCAAACTTAGTAAGTGGGAGTCATTTTACTTTTTAAATCTATAGCAGAGAAATGGGCGCAAGTGAGACAGACTAAAGTTGAAGACTGTAAGTTCAGTGGGACAGCTTTTTATTAGGGGTTTGAATTCTCCAATGACTCTTAGAGCATCCAGGTCTTAAGTGGAGAATGACAAGTCACAGAGAAAGCTACCACGTGGATGGCAGGAATCCAAAGAAGTTTGGAAGTGTCCTGGTAAAGAAGTAATTGCTAGCTCCTGTGTCTCTCTCTGAATCATTTCTTTGTGTCAGAAGCACAGACTCTGCTCAGAGCTCTAGCTCTGTCCTCTTTGTAGGCACTTTAGATATCCTATTTCAAGCACCTCCCCTCACTTTATTTCTTTGAATTTTCAGTCTGTCTTCACCTTTCTATTGGTTCTGAGGACTCACTGTTTTCCTCTCCTTATTTAGGTTTTTGGTCATATGTAGTAGACCTGTCAGTAAGCTTGCATTTTTACCTTGTATTTTCAATGTGTATGGGATGAGAGGTGAAAAATCACCCAAAGCCCTCAAGCCATGTTTTCAGAGTTTCTTTACTTTCTTTCTCATTCTCATCTTAATGTTTTCATCTTCAGAACTTCCAACTATGTGTGACTCAGGGAAATTTTAGGTGGTACCACCTTCAGTTCTCACATCTTTGCTCCATTGTTGCTTTTTATTATTTTGCCCAGAGTGATTTCCCTGAGCAGGCTTTTCTTCTCGCCACTGTCTCTCTGTCCATAATGGTGACATCGAGCACACTTAGCCTAGTTCAAGACTAGCGATGCTCCTCTGGGCACACCCAGTATCCTACTGCTGACTAACTCCTATAGCAAATCTCATGTGCAGAATGCTTCAAACAGATGCAACTTCATCTTCAGACCCCCTCAGGTCCCGGACTTCCAGTTCTAGCTGCTTGCCATGCTCTTCATGGATTGAGTCCATCGCCATTCCGTCTCTCTTGGTGCATTCTTACCTAAGGCTGGTGCTATTGTACAAGATGTCTGCATGACCTTTCCGCTTTGTGTGCTTCTTTCTGTATTTTTTTCCTGTTACCAAATTAAATTCTTACATTCCCCACAACACCCACAAATTTCATTATACCTTCTCTATAAACTGGGTATAATTTAAAAAAAATCCTGTAACTTGACACTGAATACAGTCTTTATTGCTGAAGGAGAAGAGAATAGTAACTTCCTAAGTGTCTTCAGCAGATGGAGTAGCTACATGAAATCAGGACAACAAATTGACTGGGAGTACTTATTCTCCTTCAGTTCTTCCAGTTGCAATGCGACCTTTCATGAAATACTTTCTAACCCATTGGTTGTAGAGTTTTATTTAGGATTATTGCTAGCTTGGTAAATATCTTCTGGTTTATTAGTTTCTTAGTGTTCACCTTCAACCAGTTTTCTGTCTTACTGTTGTAATAACTATTAACGTTCTTTTAATAGTACAAAACAAAGCATATTCTAATATAAATATAAAGCAAAATGTATTTAAACACAAAACAGAACATACCCGCCCCTTGCTGTCTCTATGTGAAAGGAAAACTGAAGCAGAGACTATCACTCTCTTTCTAGGAGAATGGACAATGGTAAAAGCAATCCATGATACTTATCGCCAGCCAACTTCCCCATGGATAGCCTGAGCTGTGATTTTAGATACTGCTTTATTGGTCTTTGGGAACTCCTTAATCCAAAATCAACAGAGGTCTTCTCTGTGTAGGCAGCTTTTCACCACACTGTTTTGAAGCTCGTGCTTACGGACATAGAAGACAATGATCCTTATCACTTCAACAGCTTTTGTGTGCCCTCAACTGCTGAAGTTTCTAACCAGACAATCCCAGAAGGTGTGACTAGGAATTCCATTTGGAATCGAGTCACCTGAAACATCTAGTTCTCCATGCTTTTCTGTAAATGGCTTGAAGTGTCTGCTTCAAGCTGTCACTCTTGGAGAATGCACTTGTTCTGCCTTGCTGATGTCTTGGTTACTTCACATCCTGGGACAGGTTTATGATGAAAGCTGAGATGGATCTGATTCAGCCCCGAGGCAGAAAAACTGGATGAAGCAGTTTTTCCCCCCTTTCCTTTACAGACCGTGTGATTTGTGCAACAGCTTTGGCTCTGCAAACAGGGAAGTGTCAGAGTTAAATCAGCTTGCCTCCAAAGTCACCGTGAGCCTATTTCTCAGCTCAGTGATACCCAGATCCAGGACCATTTTATTTCAAGTGGAATACACACTCCAAGCAAACACTCCCAAGGTCAAGTGTACTTGCTCTTTCAGTTCTACTGCAAGAACCATTTCATCGTTCAGCAAGAGGCCCAGAAGTCACTCACGCTTCAGAACATTAAACTCAATGGGAAAAAATGTTCAGAGAATCACTTTTTAAAAACATAATTGATGTTATGTAATTCTTATTTATGAGATAATCAAATATGGCAGGGGAGGGTGCTTCCCTGGTTTACCTTCCAGAGACATGGTTTGCAATGTACTCATTGGATGGCCAAGTTTCTAAGGCATAAGGAAGTAAAGAATTGAAGCAAGTAACTGTATAACTGGAGCAGTATTTCCTGTCATTTCTTCAGTAAACTCAGTACTTCCAGAGGCACCAGGCATGGTTTCTTCATGGGTCAAATGGGCCCGGGACATCCGCAGTATGTCTTCGTTTTGTGTTGTCTGTTGGTAGACTAGGTAATGCCTAAATCAATAAATGATTTGCGCATGTTGGGGAGACACTATTCTTGTTGTCACTAACTTTTCTTTTGCAGTTTGGTACAGTTTATTTCTAAGCAAACAAGACTTGGCAAAGTAGTAGAGGTGACCTGAACTGTTGACTTGCCTGTTTTGAACGTGTGATTTTTCCATTACAGATGGATAGATTTCACACATGCTTTGCCCAAGCAGGTGTCTCCGGTTCCCCCTCCCCTCCCCTCCTCAGTGCAGAGTCCCCTCCCCATCATCGTCTGATTCAGGTAGCTGCTTTGTATCTTTCACTTTTATTTTTTCCTCCTCCATTTTATGTAAATTGTGTGTGGATAATGGAATAAAATGGTTTCCATGGAGCTGAACAAATATAGGTCATATTATCAGGAACTCTTTCTCTCTTGAAATACACAGGTGACTCTGTATATAATTCTAATTATCCAGTTTTATGCATAGTAGAAACTGTGAAAAGTTGAGCTTCCAGTGTGGTAAACTTTCATTTTCTTTCATAAAGTATGCGTACATAGACAGAGAAAAAAGCCTCAAACCACATGAAAACATTAAACTTTAGTCTACATATAAATCAGACAGGAAACTTCAGTTTTTAAGAAAATAGATTGGATTATCTATTCACTGAGCAATTTTATACTTCACTTCTCTGTGAACCCGCTTTTAAATCTCTAAATGTTTCTATTTTATAAACTTCTCATGCACTTAAGGGGCTCTCTTATACACATATTTATGTTAGTTAACTCAACAAGTGCATCATTCATTCATTCATTCATTTATCCAATAAGTAATGTTAGTTCCATAAGACCTGGAACTGGATACTAGCTCTATATTATTATATTTGGTTCACATTAATAAGGTTAGTAGTCTTCAATATGAATTTTTTCACAGGCATATGTGATCATTATATGATCTTACAAGAATCTTGCAATACAGAATGACACTTGTCTGTAAAGTATCTGACCCAAGGCCTCTCACATCTCTAGAACTTCAGAGGCTGTGTTAGTTTTTTGGTCTTGCTTATAAAAAAATATCACAAACTGGGTGATTTATAAGCAATAGAAAAGTTTCCCCATAATCCTAGAAACTAAGAAGTTTTACACCAAGTCCTTGGCAGATTCTTTAGCTGGACCTATTCTTCCACCTGGTTCAAAAATAGCTGCTTTTTCACTATGGTGGAAGGGAAAAGGGAGATTTTTTTACTTTATTTTTATTTATTTTGTTTAATTTGTTTTAATTATATTTGTATGGGTGCTTTGTCTATGTGTCTATGTGTGCACCAAGTGTTCCTGGTCCCCATTGCAGCCAGAAGGCATTGGGTTCCTGGGGACTAGAATTACAGACAATCATGCAGTTTTTTTGCATGCTGGAGATCAAATCAGGGTCCTCTGGTTCTTAACTGATCTAAATCCACAGGGATAAAGGTTATTAATGACAAGGTATTGATTGGGTGGACTGAGGATGAAAAAAAAAACAAGAAATAAAGAAGACAAAATAAATATCTGGGACCAGAAGGCCTTGCATATAATGATGACTTGTGCCAGACAAGTTTATCAAGAAGTTTAGCATCATATATATTTGCAGGGAGAAGAGAGGTAAGTCAGGCAGTGGTGACAAAGAGAATATGAAATATCTCAGATTCACCTGTTTATGGACTGATAACCATAGCTCAGTGGAAAGAATGGGGTCCCTAAAATTTGTAATCTTCACTCCCATGAGGCACTAGATCCAGGTCTGGACTGGCCTTGACAAGTCCACTCATGGACAAGAATACAGGCCTGAAGTTCCCTTTGTCCTTCCATCTAGGTCTCTGAGATATGCTGTGCATAGCTGAGTCATCTCTCCAGCTCCTGAGACCTTATTTAGAAAGGTACCTACCCCTATATCATACTTCTTGATAGATGACCATGGCTGTTAGGACTCTGATCTATGAACTGTGTAGATATTGGAATATAAGAATTCCACATGAGCACCTCAAGCCACAGGGCATACGAGAGCTCCAAACCTCCAGCATCTGGTATCTAAAACCCACCAGGAGCCTGTGCAATGCAATAAGAACACCAGGTCTGGGAAGATAAGGTCTCCTGAGTGTGGTCACTTTGACTCAAGGTCATCCTGACATCATTATTGATCCTTCCTAGTAATTCTCCGTGTTCTAGGACACTCACTCAAATTTCATTCTTTTTCAATTTTTAAACCACACACTCAGACTATGGTCTAAAGACTCTCAGCCTTTCCAACCATGTCTTTCTTTCTTATGAGGCATTTTACTTAAAGAAGTTCTCCCACTTTGGCCTCTGCTTCTTGGAGAATGCACATGAACGCAGAAGCTAGTTAATAGCAGTTGTTTTAAAGAACACATTTATTGCTGATTATGTGCAAAATGCATTTATTGAGCCCAGTGCGTGATTCAAAAATGAGCTCAGTGCATGATGCAGGGTATGAATTAAACAGATTTTATTATTTTGAAGAAGTGACAGCATTATATTGATGAGTGATATCATAAGGCCAAAAGACTGAATATTGAAAACTTTTACCCCTTAAAAGAGAGTTACCATAAAAATTAATGACAGACAAAATAAAATTAAAGGACACCTTTTAAAACAATGTCATTTAGAAATGTGGCACCAGTGAATTTTCAGTCTCTCATGTACTTGTCTCTAGCATAATTTCTCAAGTAAAGTGAATGAGAAGAAACAACGTGACAGGAGATTTACAATGTGGACTTAATTTGGTCTCTGGTCTTGCTATGGATTTTGCTAATCATAGTGCTATATGAATTAAGGACAGGATGGTGGTGCAAAAAAGGGGGGGTTTGCTTTAACAGATTTCTCTACTTTACTGTGACCTTGGATTTCTGATTAGACCCTCACTTTTTTCTTGTGCACGTGAAGTATTTCATTATCATTTATTAGCTGCCAAAATTGCATTCAGTATCACCTAAAGGGCAAAATCCTGCAAGGAAACTGAAGCTGCTAAAGTCAGTTATCTAGGGGTGGTTCTCCATTGATTTTACTGCAGCCCCAGGATACCTTCCATGTGTATTAGCCTCCATCTTTAGAGACCAGTTTGATTTGAAATTTCTTTGTCTTTCTCCCCACTTCTGACTCCCTTCCCGACAATAGAACCCAGCAGGTTCAGGTAGTTTTAAAGTAATATTTATGCCACAAAGACATGGATTCAAGTCTCACTTTTGCCATGCTTCCTACTCAGTGATGGGTTGCTGTGTAAACCTGCCTTCCTCCCTGTTCTTCAAGTCATGATCATCTCAGAAAGAGGAGACAAACATGCAGTCAGAAAACCAGTGCCTGTTACAACACAGAAGGTGCTCCAGTGGAGGCTGCAGTCATTCCACTCTTGGAAAAGGATGTAAAAGTGAGGTATTATGCTTTTTATACCCAGCTCTGTCTGTCTGCTTCCCTATTCTTCTTCTTCTTCTTCTTCTTCTTCTTCTTCTTCTTCTTCTTCTTCTTCTTCTTCTTCTTCTTCTTCTTCTTCTTCTTCTTCTTCTTCTTCTTCTTCTTCTTCTTCTTCTCCTTCTCCTTCTCCTCCTCCTCCTCCTCCTCCTCTTCCTCCTCCTCCTCTTCCTCCTCTTCCTCCTCCTCCTCCTCTTCCTCCTCCTCCTTCTTCTCCTCCTCCTTCTCTTTCTCCTCCTCCTCTTCCTCCTCTTCCTCCTCCTCCTTCTCCTTCTCCTCCTTCTCCTCCTTTTACCTTTCTCTCTCCCTCTTCCCTCCTCCTTCTCCTCTTCCTTCCCTTCTTCCTTCTCTTCTTCCTTTTTCTCCTTTAAAAAAACATTTGCCTTGTAGTTTTTATTTTTACATTTATTCATTTGTTTATTTATTTATTATATATGTGTAAGAAAGCATGTACCATGGCATGTGTGTGGTAGCAAGAGGAAGACCTTCATGGATGTCAGCTCTGTTTCCACCATGGGGCTTCAAACATGGATGCACATATCCTTACTCACTGAGTCAGCTCACTGATCTAAACTTGATAAACTTGATAGTCTCTTGATGGTCATGACTAATCAATGACCAAAACTTAATTCAAACCAAAATGCAATGAATCCAAAGCAATTCTGGCAGTGCTTGCTAGTGTGTCTCACAGTTCACCACAGCCTTGATCTTGAACACACACCATGTATATTTTTCCTGTTGGGACCAGCACACTAAGCCAATATATCCTGCCTAAAATAAATCAGCTTAGATCTTAACTACTTAATGTTGTGAATTACAGTGTCTCTTACTGTTTTCTGTAGAAAATAATGGCTTAACTACAGAAAACAGAATCTCATGTTTCCTAACTTTAGTCCTTAGCATATTAGTATCAATTGTTTTTGCATTATATTATCTTAGAATGATTTTTATTTTTCCTTTTATTGAAAATAGCTTTCCCCTCATATAATATATTCTGATTATGCATTTGTCTTCTTCTGTTGTTTTTGTTGTTACTGAAGACCAGCTTAGTCTGTTGTGATCTGATAGGATGAGTAGAATTATTTCAATCTTATTGTATTAGTGGAGACTTGCTTTGTGTGTGATCAATTTTGGAGAAGGTACAATAGGTGCTGAGAAGAAGGTATATTCTTTTTGTTTTAGGGTGAAATGTTCTCTATATATCTGTTAAGTCCATTTAGTTCATACCTTAGTTTTGCTGTGTTTCTGTTTAGTTTCTGTTTCCATGATCTGTCCATTGATGGGAGTTGGGTGTTCATCTCTCTGACTATTATCATATGAGATGGAATGTGTGCTTTGAGCTTTAGTAACGTTTCTTTTATAAATGTGGGTGCCCTTGCATTTGAGGCATAGATGTTCAGAATTGAGAGTTCATCTTGGTTGATTTTTCTTTTGATGAGTATGAAGTGTCCTTTCTCATCTTTTTTGATAACTTTTTTGGTTGAAAATTTATTTTATTGGGTATTAGAATGGCTATTCCAGCTTGTTTCTTGGGACCATTTACTTGGAAAAAAATTTCCCAGCCTTTTACTCTGAGGTAATGACTGTTTTTGTCACTGAGGTGTGTTGCTTGTATACAGCAAAATGCTGAGTCCGGTTTACATAACCAGTCTGTTAGTCTATGCCTTTTTATTGGGGAATTGAGTCCATTGATGTAAAGAGATATTAAAGAGTAGCGATTCTTGCTTCCTATTATTTTTGTTGTTAGAGGTAGAATTATGTTTGCGTGGCTTCCTTCTTTTGCATTTATTGTAAGATTAATTTCTTGATTTTCCTTGGGTGTAGTTTTGCTCCTCATTTATTATCCTTTGTAGGGCTGGATTTTGTGGAAAGACCTTGTTTAAATTTAGTTTTGTCATGAAATAATTTGTTTTCTCCATCTATGGTAATTGAGAGTTTTGCTGGGTATATTAGCCTGGGCTGGCATTTGTGTTCTATGAAAGTCTGTATGACATCTGCCCAAGATCTTCTGGCTTTTAGAATCTCTGTTGAGAAGTCTGGAGTAATTCAGATAGGTCTGCCTTTATACTACTTGCCATTTTCCCTTCCCTCTTTTAATATTCTTTCTTTGTTCTGTGCATTTGTTGTTTTGATTATTATGTGACAGGAGGAATACCTTTTCTGGTCAAATCTACTTGGAGTTCTGTAGGTTTCTTGTATGTCTATGGGTATATCTTTCTTTAGGTTAGGGAAGTTTTCTTCTATAATTTTGTTGAAGATGTTTACTGCCCTTTTGAGTTGGAAATCTTTTCTCTCTTCTATACCTATTATTCTTAGGTTTGTTGTTTTCATTTTGCTCAGGATTTCCTGGATGTTTTGGCCGAGGCTCTTTCTGAATTTTGTATTTTCTTTGACTGTTTGTCAATGTTTTCTATGGTATCTTCTATGCTTGAGATTCTCTCTTCTATCTCTTGTATTCTGTTGGTGATGCTTGCATTTATGACTCCTGATCTTTTTCCTAGGTTTTCTAGCCCCAGAGTTGTTGCCCTTTGTGCTTTCTTTATTGTTTCTACTTCCATTTTTAGACCTTTATGATTTTGTTCAGTTCCTTCACTTATTTGGTTGTGTTTTCCTGAATTTCTTAAAGGAGTTATATGTTTTCTCTTTAAAGGCTTCTACCTGTTTACCTGTGTTCTCTTGTATTTCTTTTTTTTCCTTTTTTTATTTCATATATTTTTTATTTACATTTCAAATGATTTCCCCTTTTCTAGATCCCTACTCCCAGAAAGTCCCATCAGCCCCCTTCCCTCCCCCTGTTTCCCACCCAACCCTTCCCACTTCCCTGTTCTGGTTTTGCCCTATACTCCTTCACTGAGTCTTTCCAGAACAAGGGACCAATCCTCCGTTCTTCTTGTATCTCATTTGCTGTATGGATTATGTTTTTGGTATTCCAGTTTTCTAGGTTAATATTCACTTAACTGAGTTATTTATGTCCTTCTTAAAGTCTTCTATCATCATCATGAGATGTGGTTTTAGATGAGAATCTTGCTTGTTGTGATGGAACAACTGGGTTCTGATGATGCCAAGTAGCATTGTTTTCTTTTGCTTAACGTCTCTGGTGTTAGCGTTTCTTGCTGTATTTGACGGAGTTTGTTCCTCTTGTAAGTTTGTGAGCCTGGGTGTATCAGCACCCCAAGGAGTCAAGCTTTCTCTGGGAGAGACTGGGGTATGGAGAACTGTGGCACAGGGCCAGCTCCTGGACACAGATAGAAACTGGAATATTGTTTAAATTTGACTTTATCATAGAATATTTTATTTTCTCTAAAATAATAGTAATTGAGAGTTTTGCTGGGTATAGTAGTTTGGGCTGATATCTGTAGTCTCGTAGAGTTGGTGGCACATCTATTCAGTCTCTTTGGGCTTCTAGAGTCTTCACT
This sequence comes from Apodemus sylvaticus, assembly GCF_947179515.1. Classification (NCBI taxonomy): domain Eukaryota; kingdom Metazoa; phylum Chordata; class Mammalia; order Rodentia; family Muridae; genus Apodemus; species Apodemus sylvaticus. The sequence continues at coordinate 36,902,847 of NC_067476.1, read as the reverse complement.
GAGAAATCCAGTATAATTCTTATAGGTCTGCCTTTATATACTACTTGGTCTTTTTCCTTTGAAGCTTTTAATGTTCTTTCTTTGTTCAGTATGTTTAGTGTTTTGATTATTATGTGGCAAAGGGACTTTCCTTTCTAGTCCAATCTATTTAGGGTTCCCTATACTTCTAATATCTTGATAGGCATCTCATCATTCGATTAAGAATAATTTCTTCTGTGATCTTGCTGAAAATATTTTCTGGGTTTTGAACCGTGACTCTGTTGTATTTTCAATGCCTGGCATTTTCTCTTACATCCCTTGTATTTCATTGGTGAGTCTCACCTCTGTATTTCTTGCCAAATTCCAACATTTTTCATTTCCATATTTCTCAGTTTCGTTCTGTACCCCATTTATTTAAATTGGCTAACTTGTTTTGTTGGTGTTTAATTTCTTGAGTTCTTTACATGTTTTGGATATTAGCCCTCTGTCAGATGTAGGGTTGGTGAGAATTTTTTCCATTGTGTTGGTTGCCATTTTGTCCTATTAATGTTGTCCTTTGCCTTACAGAAGCTTTTCAGTTTCATGAATTTCACATTTATTAATTGTTGATCTTAGCACCTGAGGTCTTGGTGTTCAGGAAGTTGTCTCTTTTGTCAATGTTTTCAAGGTTGTTCCCTACTATCTCTTCTATTAGATTTAACATATCTAGTTTTATGTTGAGTTTATCCACTTGCACTTGAGTTTTGTTCAGGGTGCTAATTATGGTTCTATTTGCACTCATGACTCTAATAGGTGATGTAAAGTGGTAACATTTTCTATTATAATTTTATTAAATTAGTATTTTAGGACCCCAAATGTGAATGTTCTTTTGAGGCTTAGGAACAGGTCTGATGTATGCTGTATTCCAGCTCTTAGCTAGCTATAGACACATTTCCTGTAGCTGACAAAATTACATCAGCAAGTTCAAATATCTTGGATTTTTCCCTTTTATTATAGTTCTTTTGTTTATCCGAGTAGGACACCAGTAACATTATAGTATATCACATACTCCCAAACTGGATTAGTGAAATTTATCCTTTATAATGTAAAACGGTTCAACTATTTTCACCTGAAGAAGATTATTGTTTTCACCAACGTTGAGACATTGTTTAGTAAACTCAAATTTGAGACAGAAAATTTACAATTTGCACAATTCCTTAACTTGATACTTTGCTTGTTTGTTCTTGGTGCTTTAGCAATGTCCAGCCTCGAACATCTTTCCAGTGTTTTCCTCAGCAGACTCTACCACCCAAAGTTCCCAGCTTCCTGCTGCCTCTCTTTAACCTTACATTCTTAAAAATCAGTCTGTGATTTCCTCCAGAGAATACTGTATTTGAAAGTTTTGTTTCTCCCATATCCTTCTAGTGGCCATTCTCTCATCTAAAATATGTGAATTGACCCCATCTTCATGAAGTGATGCTTAGGATTTGGGAATTCTGTTAAAAATAATTTATGTGACCCAGTGTCCTTGTTAAATATATCAATATAACTTTAGTTTTCAATGAATGTACTAAGCCAGAAATACCAGCACTGCTATAAGTTAAACTCTAGTGTACATTTAAGTACATCCCTTGTTCTGTAAGCCTGTGGTGTCATTCCAGAACTTTTGACATTCTCTTTCTAAAGCCTTTCTACATCCCTTAAATTTTCTATTATTCTTATGCTTACACACTCAATAAGCCCAAGACTCTTCTTTCATGCAGATAAAGACAGACAAGTGACAATTATATCAGTTTTCATTTTTGTGATTTCTTCCATAAATAGACAAACTTGCATCAGCTGTACTTGCTTGAGTTTGTATGTTATAATGTCCGTTTTAGCTCAGGATTGCATGCATCATTTGAAGTTGTTAAATTATTCCTGGTGTTCTACATAGAATCAAAACTTCAGGAGATCTGCTACCCAAAGGGTAGAAATAAAGGATAATTGGAGAAATAAAGATGCTTGGCACTGTGTCAACAGCCCCAGCTTTGACACTTTTTCTTGGACACCCACTGGTCATGTTTTGGGATGTTACCAGGGATGTAAGTTCACATGGTCAATTATGTTTGAAAGTGCTTCATATTTGAACTGTCTATAATAGCTGATCCTCAGGCCTCCTTGTCCTTAAATATTGATACGAAAAAAATGTTCAGTTTATTTTCCACACTGTGGGAAGAGAGGTTTCCTTTTTCTTCTCTTACAAAGTTTTCAAACCTAATTTAAATATCACTTTGTTTTAAAATTTTCAACTCTGAATTGCAATTGATTACATATTACTAGGTGTTGATATTTGTATCATATCTATTGGTGTGAACCAAGTAAAAAGCATAGTGTTCATGTTATGTATAAAGATAATTAGGGAACAGAAAAAAAACAGTTGCTCCTCATAAAGACACCATGGTTTAATGTTATTCATTTTAAAACCTGGCTAAAGAATAGAATCACATAGACTCTTCCAAAAACCAAGATGATCTTGTACCACTCCAGTCTAATTAAATCTGAGCCTCATAGGAAGAGAGAACTATGGTCTTAAGAATCAGTGTTAAAACTCCCCAGAATTCTAATGCATAGCTAGAGCCAAGAATCGCTACTTTATGTAATACTAGCTTATTCCTAATGACTTTTTAAAAACGAGCATAAAGGGTGCCAAGTAGTTGGGATTTCCTGTTAGTGGGTTAGCTCTTGAGTACCTGTGTGAGCCCCTGTGACATTAATCCCATCAAGTGCCCCTCAGGGTCTGAGATGACCTACACAGAGCCTGCCAAAGAGCAGACCTGAAGAGTAGATTAAGTAGGCTCTTCCTTAGGCAGAAGTCTATGATTGCCTCAAAGAAGCTGTTCTCTGGACTTCAGCTTTCTTGGGAATAGAGTAATATCAGTTTGTACTTCAATATGCTTCAGAGTAAGAATGTGATGGCAATAGGGAATAATCAGGGCTCAGCTTCTACATTTCACCCATTCACTTGCAGAAATCTCTGCACCTCCAGCATCCTGGATGATTTTTCTCCCTCATGTACCCCTTTGGTAGGCATACATGACTATCATCTTCAAGTTACCATCATAAGCCTAAGCTTTATCATCATCATAAATTATGTCAACCATATAATGAATTTATATAATCCCACACTGAACAGCAACAACACCAATAAACATAGAGACCCTGCAATCTAGGACACAAATTTGTGAATGCAGATTATGTCAAAGTTACTCTCTGTGAATTCTGTTTACCCTCCCTCCAAATGCTGTGGGGCACTTTCTCATGGACCCTAGTTTTGCTTTTGAATTTTTAACACCTGTCTCTTTCCTGGAATGTGTCAGTCCCTCCATGTTCCCCATGGGAAACATCCATGTTGCATGGTAGAGATAGCTTATAGTTCCAATGAGGTTTTGATTTTCATAGCTCCTGGAGAAGCTGGTTAGAGCTTGGGACAGAAGACAGAGTAACTTTGTGATTGTATGTGAGTTTCCTAATGTGTATCATAAATATGAACACATTGTGTGTTTTACAACATGAAAATATTTGGAAAGTCTCTATTTTCATATCCAATTTATCTCAATGTGTGATCAGTTATTTATATACATGCACACATGCACATATGTTTATATTCACATGTATATGTATATATACATGTATATCTATATAGCATAGGTATAGATACATACGCTTGTCTATGTATTTGTTTACATAATTTATTGAGAAAGAAGTATTTATTTCATTTTCTCATCATCTCTTACATGCATAGTTTATGCATGGACTGCAATTCATGACTAGCCTGTAACAGTTCCTTCCTAAAATTTCTATGGAAGTTTTGTGTTTTGAACCCCAAATTTTGATAAAAATCCATTGAGAGTTCAGGGACATGACATTGTATTTTCTCTGGGAATAAGAGTTTATTAATTATGGTGCTACTGTAAAGAATGCATTTGTAGATTTTAAATCAAAAAACGGGAATGGGAAACACAGAGTAGGCAATCAAAAGTTAAACTCAACATTTCTCCAAAACCAGGGTTGGAGCAAGGGGGAGAGCAATGGCTGGCACTAATCAGTCTGTCTTGCTTGTAATTGTTGCTACACCATGGATGTATGTTTGTGGCTGTGCAGATGGTTGGCACCAAACTTCATTGTGAAGGAAAACTACTAGTAGCTTGGAAGGAAAATATGAATAAACTTTTGCATGTAGTATATTTTATTCAAGTCCGATTATGGTGTCCCATGAGAAGATGAATCCACAAAGAAAAATAACTCTACAATGGAAATTTTAAGACAGAATTTCCTGAAGTCTTGTTAGCTTTGCTAGGAGATCTGAGTGGGTTTTCTTTCCCTGAGTTGTAAAACAGTAATGTTCACTGGACTTGTTTGAATAGTTTCCTGAGTCCAAAATCCTTTTTAAGTATTTTAGACAGAAATACAGAAAAAGGGAGAGAATCCAATATCTAAACAAGAAGTCAAAATGTAGCCTGAATTCTAAATGAGCAAAAGGCAACATTTATTTAAACAGAAAAATCAAAACCAGAGAAGGCAGATGAAACATTTTTTTGTTTTTTTTTATTCGATATATTTTTTATTTACATTTCAAATGATTTCCCCTTTTCTAGCCCCTCCACTCCCCGAAAGTCCCTTAAGCTCCCTTCTCTCCCCCCTGTCCTCCCACCCACCCCTTCTCACTTCCCCGTTCTGGTTTTGCTGTATACTGCTTCACCGAGTCTTTCCAGAACAAGGGGCCACTCCTCCTTTCTTCTTGTACCTCATTTGATGTGTGGATTATGTTTTGGGTATTCCAGTTTTCTAGGTTAATATCTACTTATTAGTGAGTGCATACCATGATTCCCCTTTTGAGTCTGGATTACCTCACTTAGTATGATGTTCTCTAGCTCCATCCATTTGCCTAAGAATTTCATGAATTCATTGTTTCTAATGGCTGAATAGTACTCCATTGTGTAGATATAGCACATTTTTTGCATCCACTCTTCTGTTGAGGGATTGTGGGTTCTTTCCAGCATCTGGCAATTATAAATAGGGCTGCTATGAACATACTAGAGCATGTATCCTTATTACATGGTGGGGAATCCTCTGGGTATATGCCCAGGAGTGGTATAGCAGGATCTTCTGGAAGTGAGGTGCCCAGTTTTCGGAGGAACAGCCAGACTGATTTCCAGAGTGGTTGTACCAATTTGCAACCCCACCAGCAGTGGAGGAGTGTTCCTCTTTCTCCACATCCTCTCCAACACCTGCTGTCTCCTGAATTTTTAATCTTAGCCATTCTGACTGGTGTAAGGTGAAATCTCAGGGTTGTTTTGATTTGCATTTCCCTAATGACTAATGAAGTTGAGCATTTTTTAAGATGCTTCTCCACCATCCAAAGTTCTTCAGGTGAGAATTCTTTGTTTAACTCTGTACCCCATTTTTTAATAGGGTTGTTTGGTTTTCTGGAGTCTAACTTCTTGAGTTCTTTATATATATTGGATGTTAGCCCTCTATCTGATGTAGGATTGGTGAAGATCTTTTCCCACTTTGTTGGTTGCCGATTTGTCTTGTTGATAGTGTCCTTTGCCTTACAGAAACTTTGTAATTTTATGAGGTCCCATTTGTCAATTCTTGATCTTAGAGCATTTGCTATTGGTGTTCTGTTCAGAAACTTTCTCCCTGTACCGATGTCCTCAAGGGTCTTCCCCAGTTTCTTTTCTATTAGCTTCAGAGTGTCTGGCTTTATGTGGAGGTCCTTGATCCATTTGGATTTGAGCTTAGTACAAGGAGACAAGGATGGATCAATTCACATTATTCTGCATGCTGACCTCCAGTTGAACCAGCACCATTTGTTGAAAAGGCTATCTTTTTTCCATTGGATGTTTTCAGCCTCTTTGTCGAGGATCAAGTGGCCATAGGTGTGTGGGTTCATTTCTGGATCTTCAATCCTGTTCCATTGATCCTCCTGCCTGTCACTGTACCAATACCATGCAGTTTTTAACACTATTGCTCTGTAGTATTGCTTGAGGTCAGGGATACTGATTCCCCCAGATTTTCTTTTGTTGCTGAGAATAGTTTTAGCTATCCTGAGTTTTTTGTTATTCCAGATGAATTTGATAATTGCTCTTTCTAACTCTGTGAAGAATTGAGTTGGGATTTTGATGGGTATTGCATTGAATCTGTATATTGCTTTTGGCAGAATGGCCATTTTAACTATATTGATTCTACCGATCCATGAGCATGGGAAGTTTTCCCATTTTTTGAGGTCTTCTTCCATTTCCTTCTTCAGAGTCTTGAAGTTCTTGTCATATAGATCTTTCACATGTTTGGTAAGAGTCACCCCAAGATACTTTATACTGTTTGTGGCTATTGTGAGGGGGTCGTTTCCCTAATTTCTTTCTCAGCCTGCTTATCCTTTGAGTATAGGAAGGCCATTGATTTGCTTGAGTTGATTTTATAACCTGCCACTTTGCTGAAGTTGTTTATCAGCTGTAGGAGTTCTCTAGTGGAGTTTTTTGGGTCACTTAGGTAGACTATCATGTCATCTGCAAATAATGAAAGCTTGACTTCTTCCTTTCCAATTTGTATCCCTTTGACCTCCTTATGTTGTCGAATTGCCCGAGTTAGTACCTCAAGTACAATATTGAAAAGATAAGGAGAAAGGGGGCAGCCCTGTCTAGTCCCTGATTTTAGTGGGATTGCTTCAAGTTTCTCTCCATTTAGTTTGATGCTAGCTACCAGTTTGCTGTATATTGCTTTAACGATGTTTAGGTATGGACCTTGAATTCCTGTTCTTTCCAAGACTTTAAGCATGAAAGGATGCTGAATTTTGTCAAATGCCTTTTCAGCATCCAATGAAATGACCATGTGGTTTTTTTCTTTGAGTTTGTTTATGTAGTGAATTGCATTCATGGATTCCCCTATATTGAACCAACCCTGCATTCCCGGGATAAAGCCTACTTGATCATAGTGGATAATCGTTTTGATGTGTTCTTTGATTCGGTTGGCAAGAATTTTATTGAGTATTTTTGCATCAATGTTCATAAGGGAAATTGGTCTGAAGTTCTCTTTCTTTGTTGGATCTTTATGTGGCTTTGGTATCAGCGTAATTGTGGCTTCATAGAAGGAATTGGGTAGTTTTCCTTCTGTTTCTATTTTGTGGAATAGTTTGAAGAGTATTGGTGTTAGGTCGGTCTTCTTTGAAGGTCTGATAGAATTCTGCACTGAAACCATCTAGTCCTGTGCTTTTTTTGGTTGGAAGACTATCTATGACTCCTTCTATTTCTTTAGACATTATGGGACTGTTTAGATGATCTATTTGGTCCTGATTTAATTTTGGTATTTGGTATCTGTCAAGGAAATTGTCCATTTCCTCCAGATTCTCCAGTTGTGTTGAGTATAGGCTCTTGTAGTAAGATCTGATGATTTTTTGGATTTCTTCAGTTTCCATTGTTATATCTCCCTTTTCATTTCTACGTTTGTTAATTTGGATACTTTCTCTGTGCCCTTTGGTCAGTCTGGCTAAGGGTTTATCTATCTTGTTGATTTTCTCAAAGAACCAGCTCCTGGTTTTGTTGATTCTTTGTACGGTTCTCTTTGTTTCTACTCGATTGATTTCGGCCCTGACTTTGATAATTTCCTGCCTTCTACTCCTCCTGGGTGAAATAGCTTCTTTTTGTTCCAGGGCTTTCAGGTGTGTCATTAAGCTGGTAATGTATGTTCTCTCCATTTTCTTTTTGGAGGCACTCAGGGCTATTAGTTTTCCTCTTAGCACTGCTTTCATTGTGTCCCAAAGATTTGGGTATGTTGTGTCTTCATTTTCATTGTGTTTTAAAAAGTCCTTAATTTCTTTCTTTATTTCTTCCTTGACCAAGGTATCATTGAGTAGAATATTGTTCAGTTTCCACGTGTATGTGGGTTTTCTGTTGTTTTTGTTGTTATTGAGGACCACTTTTCCTCCATAGTGATCAGATAGGAGGCATGGGATTAGTTCGATCTTCTTATATTTGTTGAGGTCTGTCTTGTGACCAATTATATGGTCGATTTTGGAGAAGGTACCATGAGGTGCTGAGTAAAAGGTATATTCTTTTGCTTTAGGCTAGAATGTTCTATATATATCTGTTAAATCTAATTGGTCCAAAGCATCAATTAGTTTCATTGTGTCCCTGTTTAGTTTCTGTTTTACTGTTCAGTCCATTGAGGAAAGTGCAGTGTTGAAGTCACCCACAATTATTGTGTTAGGTGCATTGTGTGCTTTGAGCTTTAATAAAGTTTCTTTTACGAAAGAGGGTGCCCTTGCATTTGGAGCATATATGTTCAGGACTGAGAGTTCTTCTGGTTGTATTTTTCCTTTGACCAGCAAGAAGTGTCCCTCAGAGTCTCTTTCTATGACTTTGGGTTGAAAGTCAATTTTATCTGATATTAAAATGGCTACTCCAGCTTGTTTCCTGAGACCATTTGCTTGTAAAATTGTCTTCCAGCCTTTTACTCTAAGGTAGTGTTTGTCTTTGACCCTGAGGTGTGTTTCCTGTAAGCAGCAAAATGTAGGGTCCTGTTTACGTATCCAGTTAGTTAGTCTATGTCTTTTTATTGGAGCATTGAGTCCATTGATGTTAAGAGATATTAAGGAAAAGTGATTGTTACTTCCTGTCATTTTTGACATTATTTTTTAAATTTGATTGGTTAACTTCTTTTGGGTTTGATGAAAGGTTACTCTCTTGCTTTTTCCAGTGTGAAGTTTCCCTCCTTGTATTGGTGTTTTCCTCCTATTATCCTTTGTAGGGCTGGGTTTGTGGATAGATGTTGGGTAACCTTGGTTTTGTCATGGAATATCTTAGTTTCTCCATCTATGGTGATTGAGAGTTTTGCTGGATGTAGTAGTTTTGGCTGGCATTTGTGTTCTCTTAGAGTCTGCATGAGATCTGCCTAGGATCTTCTAGCCTTCATAGTCTCAGGTGAAAAGTCTGCTGCGATTCTGATAGGTCTTCCTTTATATGTTACTTGGCCTTTTTCTCTTACTGCCTTTAAGATTCTTTCTTTGTTTAGAACATTTGGTGTTTTGATTATTATGTGACGGGAAGTATTTCTGTTCTGGTCCAGTCTGTTTGTAGTTCTGTAGGCTTCTCGTATATTCATGGGCATCTCTCTCTTTAGGTTAGGGAAGTTTTCTTCCATAATTTTATTGAAGATGTTTGCTGGCCCTTTAAGTTGTAAATCTTCACTCTCATCTATGCCTATAATCCTTAGGTTTGGTCTTCTCATTGTGTCCTGGATTTCCTGGATGTTTTGAGTTATAAGCTTTTTGCATTTTGCATTTTCTTTAACTGTTGAGTCCATGGTTTCTATGGTATCTTCAGCATCTGAGATTCTTTTTTCTATCTCTTGAATTCTGTTGTTGATATTTGTATCTATGTCCCCTGATTTCTTCCTAAGGCTTTCTATCTCCAAAGTTGTCTCCCTTTGAGTTTTCTTAGTTGTTTCTACTTTTGATTTTAGATCCTGGATGGTTTTGCTTAGCTCCTTTACTTGCTTGTTTGTGCTTTCCTGTAATTCTTTAAGAGATTTTTGTGTTTCCTCTTTCATGACCTCAGCCTGTTGACCAAAGTTCTCCTGTATTTCTTTAAGTGTTTTTTGCGTTTCCTCATTATTGGCTTTTGTATTCTCCTGGATTTCTTTCAATGAATTTTGCGTTTCTCTTGCAAGGGCTTCTAACTTTTGATCCATTTTCTCCTGAATTTGTTTAATTATGTCCTTCATGTTTTCCTGTACCAGCATCATGACCAGTGATTTTAAATCCAAATCTTGTTTTACTGGTGTGATGGGGTATCTAGGACATGCTGGTAAAGGAGAATTGGGTTCAGATGTTGCCATATTGCCTTGATTTCTGTTAGTGACGTTCCTGCGTTTGCCTTTTGCTGTCTAGTTCTCACTGGTGTTAGTTGGTCTTGTCAATGCTGGACTCACCAGTTCAAGCTGCCCCTTCCCAGGTGGCCTCTGGTGCACAGCTTACCTCCTGCACTGCCTGGAGTCAGGGTGCTGTTTCCCAGGCTGTTCACATCCTGAAGCAGACACCTGAAGGCTCCCTCTGGGGCCCGCTGCATTCACTGGAGCACACCAACTTCTCCCAGCTGGCTGCCCGGAAGCCCCTCTTGCCTCTTGCAGGACCTGGAGATGTGGTGTTGCTGCCCAGGCTGATCTGGATCTGGAAGCGGAGAGATCTGAGTTCTCCTGCAGAGGCCTCAGGACTGGAACCTAAGCTCTGTGCCACTGGAGCAAGCTGTGCTGTGAGCTCCCAGACTTCCTCTGGGTGTACACGAGGTCTCCCGCACCTCCGGGAGACTGAGTACTGTGGTTCAGGCTCATCAGATCCCAAAACAGGCATCCGAAGGCTCCTGCTGGGGCCCGCTGGATTCATTGGAGCACACTGACCTCTCCCCGCTGGCCGCCCGAACGCCCCTTTTCCAGATGAAATATTTTACTATCAAAAGAATTAGTGTTTGGGAAGTAATTTTTGCCTAACACTCAGGTTCAATGCACTATAGGTATATTCTTCTTTTTTTTTTTTTTTTTTTTTTAGGTATATTTTTAAATCTATCTAAAAATGAGGTTTCTGCCATTCAAGAAAGATCAAATCTATTGATGAGTCAGATTAATGCTTTGTAGATTTAAAATTGAATTTGAAGAGTAATAATTTTTAAACAGTAAACCCTATTGCTTTCATTTTTATTACTTTTTGTTTGAAAAAGGTATTTCATGAGGACTCTTGTTTTGTGTGCATGCATGTTGACTGTGTACCATGTGTATGTCTTGTAGTCCTACAGGTCAAAAGTGATTGTAGGATTCTTTGGAACTGAGATTACAGATGCCTGTGAACTGTCATGTTAATCTGGCGAGTCACTCCCAGGTCTGCTGGAAGAGCAGCTTGTACTCTTTTTTTTTTTTTTAAAGATTTTTTTTTTTATCTTTTTTTATTAGATATTTACTTTATTAACATTTTAAATAGTATCTCCTTTCCTTATTACCCCTTCAAAAACCCCTTATCCCATCCCCTTCCCCCTGATTACCACCCACCCACACTTTCCTGACCTGACATTCTCCTACACTGGGGCATCGAGCCTTCACAGGACCAATGGCCTCTTCTTTCATTGATGTCTGAAAAGGCCATCCTCTGCTACATATAAAGCTGGAGCCATCGGTTCCTTCATGTGTCCCACCACTCTTTGGTTGGTGGTTTAGTCCCTAGGAACTCTGGGGGTACTGGTTGGTTCATATTATTGTTCCTCCTATGGAGCTGCAAACCTCTTCAGCTCCTTGGGTCCTTTCTCTGGTTCCACTATTGGGGACCCTATGCTCAGTCTATTGGTTGGCTCTGAGCCATGGGTATTTTGATTTACCTTCTAAGAAGGATCAAAGTATCTTCCTTCTTCTTGAGCTTCATGTGATTTGTGAGTTGCATCTTGTGTATTCCGAGATTTTGGACTAATACCTACTTAATAGCAAGTGTATACCATGTGTGTTCTTTTGTGATTGGATTACCTCACTCAGAATATTTTCTAATTCCATCCATTTACCTAAGCATTTCATGAATTCATTGTTTTTAATGCAGTTAGTACTCTTAACTGATGTGCCATGTTTCTAGCCTTTTCTTTTAATATAAAAATTATCTTAAGATGGCATGCTTGTACTCATGAAATGCTAATATTATTTATGGATTGTTTTATGTGTTATGAAGGTTTATAGTATTATATCATAAAATTCATATATTTATTAGTTTATTTTTTGTAATAGAAACTTGTGAATGTTTAATAGCACATCCTATGAGGAAAAATAACTTGTACTTTCTGTAGTGAACATTTTTGTTTTGACAATAAATTGTCATAGAAAATAGAACATGCTACAACTTGAGAATTTCTAGATGAGTTCTTGTATTCTAATCCTGAAGATTAATATCCAGATCTGTAACACTAAGGTGTAAACTACAGATATTCTGGGGTCCAGTACCAGGAAAAAAATAGCATTCTGAGAGGCTGCAGAAAGTTGGAGGGTTAAGCCAAGTTCAATTATAGGGTGTCAGGACACAGAAGAGCAGAAGCAGAATGACATGGATACCAGAATTGGAAACCTGAAGACACATCAAAGTCAGGAAGTATCAGAAGCAAATGAGAGGGCAGAAGAAGCAGTGTTAAAAGGGGATGCTAATTCCAGGGTCAGTATCTTCTGAAATCAAGCTTGCTTTAAAATGGCTGGGCATGGATCTCTGAGGGCAACAATCAAGAGATTTTAAAGGGACAGCCTACTACTGAACTCTGCCTCCTGCTTAGTACAAAGAGTGAAGTGCACATACTTGATACATTTGTTGTTTGTTGATAAGTCCATGAGGGATGGCAATAAAAACAGAAATCTATGTCTGAAATCAAAACCTTGCTTTTACTTCATTGTGCATGTGCAACACTTCCTGTATTTTCCTGACTAACAAGTAGATGAGAAGAATGACAATACAGAGGGATCATGATGGGAGTGTGTTCTCTCCTGTAGAGATGGACTCGATCATTATTTATGGGGAGAGGCAGAGATGAGTCTATCTTTCTCCTTTTCTAGGACTGGGAAGGGGATTATTCTTTAAGTGAGGAGCTTTCCATCTAATTATGAGTAAAAGTTTGTGAAACCTTTCAAGAAACAAAGATAGGCCTCCTGGTTCTTATTTTGGCTAATCCATTTCTACAGCTATTTGGAGGAGAGAGGTGAAGAGACCTATCAGGCAGAGAAGAGAAGCATACTGTTCTACAAAGTAGTGAGGCACAGGCATAGGCAGTGTGTCTCGGTCTCTATAGCCTGGGATAGCTGATCTAACTAACCGAGGACTCACTGAAGAGGACAACATGACCATAGCTCAATTAAAAAATGGAAAAGGAAGCTTTCCTGGGGGTGGTATTTATAAGTTGAGCTAAGAAAGGTTTCTTACATGAGGTGTCAGTTGAAATGTGTTGAGCTATGCTGTCTGCTTGTGCACTCAACTGTGTAGGCATACCAGAATTTGTGTACTTTGAGTCTTCATGTACCAGTATTAACAGAGTCAATTACAATTGCATATGTGTTTCTTTCTTTAATGATACATTCTGGTAGTTATTACTCATAAGCTATTTTCATTACTATTCCTAGTGTTCTGAACAAATTGTACTTTTTCTTCAAACAGAATGCATCTCTTTGACCTGTTGGGATTTTGTACATCCTTTTTGTTTGCCAGAAACACCTTTCTTCTTACTTAGTGACTTGCTATTAGGTGCTTTGGAGACACCTTAAGACATCATTTATCAAAAAGTTGTCTTTTTCATACTATGCCTAAATTCCTATAATTAAATTAGCTATTCATTTAAAGTGAAGATACTTTAGGGAGAAATTTGTTTAGGGGGTACTATTTTAGGTATGAATTATGAAACAGGTCTCCAACGATTATCTTGTGTTCACATGGTCTTTTCTTCTCATACATTTTAATCTACTAATATAGTTATGTGGTTCTTTCCTGCTGAAAAAGGGGACCCAAGTCCATTTTTACTAATATCAATGGATGTAATTTACCTTCTATGAACTTCAATTTCTCTGCCTGAAAATTAAGACTATAGCTTAAGATGTTTCAGGACTTGCACAACGTTAAAATTTAATAACGCTTGATTGTTATACCTAACAGAACATAATATAAAAACACATTGAAAAGACTCATAATGCATTAGTTATAAATATTTGTTACAAGAATGGAAATTTGGTAATATATTAGTGGGAGAAGAGAACAAGGCCTGTCCTATACACAAATTTTTATTGAGATGTCAAAACTGTCTTCTTTTGGAACACAAAGGAACAAATGCTCGGTGAAGATGATCTTAGTTCTATTTGGCAGGGTAAAGAGAAGAGAAGGAAAGCTGATGTCTGTATGAAACACTCTTCTGAAACTCTGGATGACCTTGGCTTTGGCAAAGGTCTTCCTAGGCATTAGAGGCCATCCACACTTCCCCAGAGTATCTGGGATGGATTGATGTGTTATTGAATTTCTATTGCTTACTGAGTAAGCTTCATAAACTCTATATTCTTTACCTCCATATGGTGAGTTGAAAGGGATCAGGAGGATTAAGAAAAAGTAAGAGTCCTATTTACTCTTTTGTAAAAATTTCAACCCAGGTTTGCCTTCACCAGGCACAAAGCAAGGGGCTTACTCTTTGTGTGAGAAGTTTGTGCATGCTGCAGAAATCTGTGAGTTAGCTCCTGAGATGGACTGATTAAGGCCAGAGGTCTCCTTTCTCCTGAAATTCAAAGGTCCTGGTGTAGGAGAGAAGCGTTCAGGGAAGACTCAGCTGCAAAAGGTCGGAGTGGGCCCCCTCTTCTGAGTCAGATACCATCACAGGGCAGCAGGGGGTCTCAGGATCTGGGGGTTGAATTTCCTGCCTCTCTTTAGGGGCCTTCAAACTTACAAAAATTAATCCTTTTGATTGACTCTGTCTCCTAATCTGGAAGATAAACTCAGAACATTTACCAGTTCTCAGTACTGCTTACCAGGCCGTGTCTTAGTGCCAAATTGTGAATTTCGTCTCGGTGACCTTTCCAATCTTCCCTTTTTACCTGCCCACTTGGTAACTCATGAGGTCCTCTATCCTACTCTGAGGAAATTTAGGTCAAAGTGTTTGGGATTGTGAGGGATTTAAAGAGATCGAATCATTCAACCTTTCCATTTTCAGAGGAGAAAACTAAGATCTAAAGAGGTTATATGACTACCCTGCAGATATGTTTTAAATCCTCTTGGCAATTTCAATATAAGGCATCGAGGTTGCAGAATCGTGACTAACTTTTTTATATGTAGATCAGAGCACTGCAATTTGGCATATCTATATCATTTCAGAAATTCAGTTGTCAAAGCAGATGTGTTTGGAATGTCCTTAAATATATGATATCTTCAATCATTCTTTAAAATTTTCTCAGTCATAGGCGTTTGGGACATAAGCTAATATTTTGCAAAATTGGAGATGTAAAAGTAAAAATTGGCTTCTACCAAAAGAGTATAGTGTGTAACATAAAGAGCTCAGAGCCTAAAACAGTTTGTAAACCAATATCAATGGTGCTTTAGTGATTCCAATTATACAGAGAATGAAGGCAAGTATTGAGGTATTGAGGATGCTACTGGGAAAATCAAGGTTGTACTCTTAGGGAAAAATCATGTGGTTGTCTCTTTTTAGGACTGGGTTTAAAAATGAATAGAGAGGCAGACATATTTGGCCCAGTATTAGGGTGTGCAGTCTTTTGTCTAAGATAAAGATTTCACTCACTAAATTGGTCTTCCCAAGTTAGTTGTTACATTAAAAATGTTCTTAAAACAAATACTTTTAAAATGAATAACTGAACACATGTTTTGAAATGAGAAATAATCACTTAACTATCAGAAGTATTGAGTTATTGGCAGAACATGCAATTATTTGTAGTTTAGCAATTATTCTGGAAACATTTTAATCTGGTTTTTGAAAAAAGAAGTCATGTGTGTTATGGGTTGACATTATAATCCCCGAGAATCAGAACATTTAAATGTCTGACTTTGCTCTATTTTCTTTTAGTGGACCATTTTCTACCTTAAGCACTGTGGTTTATAAGATGAATTTCCACAGTAGAAGCCTTTAAGCCTTTTCTCCTCTATGTAGCCACAACTGTTGTTTGTACCACTTGAGTAATTTGCTCAACATATTGAAATCACATCTTTCGGGAACCAATGTTTTAGATGTACACTTCCCAGTTTGTACTATTCCAAAGACTTTAGAGATTTTAGTAAGTAGGGCCAGTCCAGTGGAATTACTTTTTTTTGGTATATTACTTATTTACACTTTAAATGTTGTCCCCTTTCCTGGTTCCCCCCTTCCCCGAAAATTCTGCAAGCCATCTCCCCTTTCCCAATCAACCCAACCCCGCTTTCCTGTCCTGGTATTCCTCTACACTATGGTATCAAATCTTTCCAGACCAAGGGCCTCTCTCCCATTTGGTGTCCAACAAGATCATCCTCTGCTGCTGATGTGTCTGGGGCCATGGGTAACTCCATGTGTACTCTTTGGTTGATGGTTTTGTCCTTGGGAGCTCTGGGAGTACTTGGTGACTCACATTGTTGTTCCTCCTATGGTGCTGCAAATCCCTTCAGCTCCTTGGGTCCTTCCTCTATCCCATCCATAGGGGTCCCTGTGCTCAGTTCAATGGCTGACTAAGAGTTTCCCCCTCTGTATTTGTCATGCACTAGTGGAGCCTCCCAGGTGAAAGCTATATCTGGCTCCTGTCAGCAAGCACTTGTGGGCATCCATAGTAGTGTATGGGTTTTGTAATTGTATATGGGATGGATTCCTAGGTGGGATAGTAGAAGGAGGAACAAAATACCCACAGAAGGAGGTATGCAGAGACAAAGTGTGGAACAGAGTCTGAAGGAATTATTCTTTTAAGGGTCAGCCTTTGAAGCATTCTCCAACTCTTAGCCAGCTTCTAGTTCTAACCTGTTTTCTACGCTTCCTTGTTGGCCATGATGAGTTTCTGCTACCATGAGCTGCCTCATGCTTTTCCTACCATGATGGTTCCGCAAGTTGGTCTTGTCACGTGTTTGGTTATAGAGATGACAAGTCCAACAACTCGTACAACTTTTTCTTTTAATGGAATGGATAGTATTTGAATGATAAGTGCACACAATAAGAAAGTGAAGCCTGTCAAATAAAGGAGTGGAAGTCCATGATCTGGGAGGAGGAGGAAGAGGAGGAGGAGGAGGAGGAGGAGGAGGAGGAGGAGGAGGAGGAGGAGGAGGAGGAATAAATCAATGGACTCAATTCCCCAATAAAAAGACATAGACTAACAGACTAGATAAGGAAACAGGACCCTACATTTTGCTGTATACAGGAAACACACCTAAATGTCAAAGACAAACACTACCTTAGAGTAAAAGGCTGGAAGACAATTTTACAAGCCAATGCTCTCAGGAAACAAGCCGGAGTAGCCATTCTAATATCAGATGAAATCGACTTTCAACCTAAAGTCATCAAAAGAGACACAGAGGGACACTTCTTGCTGGTCAAAGGAAAAATCCACCAAGAAGAACTTTCAATTCTGAACATTTATGCTCCAAATACAAGGGCACCCTCATTCGTAAAAGAAACTTTACTAAAGCTCAAAGCACACATTGCACCTGACACAATAATTGTGGGGGACTTCAACACTCCACTCTCCTCAATGGACCAATCAGGAAAACAGAAACTAAACAGGGACACAGTAAAACTAATTGAAGCTTTAGACCAATTAGATTTGATGGATATTTATAGAACATTTCACCCTAAAGCAAAAGAATATACCTTTTTCTCAGCACCTCATGGTACCTTCTCCAAAATGGACCATATAATTGGTCACAAGAAAGACCTCAACAAATACAAGAAGATAGAACTAATCCCATGCCTCCTATCAGATCACTATGGTGTAAGAGTGGTTTTCAATAGCAACAAAAACAACAGAAAGCCTACATACACATGGAGGCTGAACAATACTCTACTCAATGACACCTTGGCCAAAGAAGAAATAAAGAAAGAAATCAAAGACTTTTTACAATTTAATGAAAATGAAGGCACAACATACCCAAATCTTTGGGACACAATGAAAGCAGTGCTAAGAGGAAAACTCATAGCCCTGAGTGCCTCCAAAAAGAAAATGGAGAGAGCATATACTAGCAGCTTAGTGACACACCTGAAAGCCCTGGAACAAAAAGAAGCTATTTCACCCAGGAGGAGTAGAAGACAGGAACTAATCAAACTCAGGACTGAAATCAATCAAGTGGAAACAAAGAGAACCATACAAAGAATCAACGAGTCCAGGAGCTGGTTCTTTGAGAAAATCAACAAGATAGATAAACCCTTAGCCAGACTGACCAAAGGGCACAGAGAAAGTATCCAAATCAACAAAATTAGAAATGAAAAGGGAGATATTACAACAGAAACTGAGGAAATCCAAAAAATCATCAGATCCTACTACAAAAGCCTATACTCAACACAACTGGAGAATCTGGAGGAAATGGACAATTTCCTAGACAGATACGAAATACCAAAATTAAATCAGGGCCAAATAGATCATCTAAACAGTCCCATAACCCCTAAGGAAATAGAAGGGGTCATCGAAAGTCTTCCAACCAAAAAAAGCACAGGACCAGATGGTTTCAGTGCAGAATTCTATCAGACCTTCAAAGAAGACCTAACACCAATACTCTTCAAACTATTCCACAAAATAGAAACAGAAGGAACCCTACCCAATTCCTTCTATGAAGCCACAATTAAGCTGATACCAAAACCACACAAAGATCCAACAAAGAAAGAAAACTTCAGACCAATCTCCCTTATGAACATCGATGCAAAAATACTCAATAAAATTCTTGCCAACCAAATCCAAGATCATCCACCATGATCAAGTAGGCTTTATCCCAGGGATGCAGGGTTGTTTCAATATAAGGAAATCCATCAATGCAATCCACTACATAAACAAACTCAAAGAAAAAAACCACATGGTCATTTCTTTGGAAGCTGAAAAGGCATTTGACAAAATTCAGCATCCTTTCATGCTTAAAGTCTTGGAGAGAACAGGAATTCAAGGCCAATACCTAAACATAGTAAAAGCAATATACAGCAAACCGGTAGCCAGCATCAAACTAAATGGAGAGAAACTTGAAGCAATCCCACTGAAATCAGGGACCAGATAAGGCTGCCCCCTTTCTCCTTATCTTTTCAATATTGTACTTGAGGTACTAGTTCAGGCAATTTGACAACATAAGGAGGTCAAAGGGATACAAATTGAAAAGGAAGAAGTCAAACTATCATTATTTGCAGATGACATGATAGTCTACCTAAGTGAGCCAAAAAACTCCACTAGAGAGCTCCTACAGCTGATAAACAACTTCAGCAAAGTGGCGGGTTATAAAATCAACTCAAGCAAATCAGTGGCCTTCCTATACTCAAAGGATAAGCAGGCTGAAAAAGAAATTAGGGAAATGACTCTCTTCACAATAGCCACAAACAGTATAAAGTATCTTGGGGTGACTCTTACCAAACATGTGAAAGATCTATATGACAAGAACTTCAAGACTCTGAAGGAAATGGAAGAAGACCTCAAAAAATGGGAAAACCTCCCATGCTCATGGATCGGCAGGATCAATATAGTTAAAATGGCCATTTTGCCAAAAGCAATATACAGATTTAATGCGATACCCATCAAAATCCCAACTCAATTCTTTACAGAGTTAGAAAGAGCAATTATTAAATTCATCTGGAATAACAAAAAACTCAGGATAGCTAAAACTATTCTCAGCAGCAAAAGAAAATCTGGGGGAATCAGTATCCCTGACCTCAAGCAATACTACAGAGCATTAGTGTTAAAAACTGCACGGTATTGGTACAGTGACAGGCAGGCAGATCAATGGAACAGGTTTGAAGATCCAGAAATGAACCCACACACCTATCGCCACTTGATCCTCGACAAAGGGGCTGAAAACATCCAATGGAAAAAAGATAGCCTTTTCAACAAATGGTGCTGGTTCAACTGGAGGTCAGCATGCAGAAGAATGCGAATTGATCCATCCTTGTCTCCTTGTACTAAGCTCAAATCCAAATGGATCAAGGACCTCCATATAAAGCCAGATACTCTGAAGCTAATAGAAAAGAAACTGGGGAAGACCCTTGAGGACATCGGTATAGGGAGAAAGTTTCTGAACAGAACACCAATAGCATATGCTCTAAGATCAAGAATTGAGAAATGGGACCTTATAAAATTACAAAGTTTCTGTAAGGCAAAAGACACCATCAAAAGGATAGATCGGCAACCAACAAAGTGGGAAAAGATCTTCACCAATCCTACATCAGATAGAGGGCTAATATCCAATATATATAAAGAACTCAAGAAGTTAGACTCCAGAAAACCAAGCAACCCTATTAAAAAATGGGGTACAGAGTTAAACAAAGAATTCTCACCTGAAGAATTTTGGATGGTGGAGAAACATCTTAAAAAATGCTCAACTTCATTAGTCATTAGGGAAATGCAAATCAAAATAACCCTGAGATTTCACCTTACACCAGTCAGAATGGCTAAGATTAAAAATTCAGGAGACAGCAGGTGTTGGAGAGGATGTGGAGAAAGAGGAACACTCCTCCACTGCTGGTGGGGTTGCAAATTGGTACAACCACTCTGGAAATCAGTGTGGTGGTTCCTCTGAAAACTGGGCTCTTCACTTCCAGAAGATCCTGCTATACCACTCCTGGGCATATACCCAAACGATTCCCCACCATGTAATAAGGATACATGTTCTACTATGTTCATAGCAGCCCTATTTATAATTGCCAGATGCTGGAAAGAACCCAGGTATCCCTCAACAGAAGAGTGGATGCAAAAAATGTGGTATATATACACAATGGAGTACTATTCAGCCATTAGAAACAATGAATTCATGAAATTCTTAGGCAAATGGATGGAGCTGGAGAACATCATACTAAGTGAGGTAACCCAGACTCAAAAGATGAATCATGGTATGCACTCACTAATAAATGGATATTAACCTAGAAAACAGGAATACCCAAAACATAATCCACACATCAAATGAGGTAGAAAAAGAACGGAAGACTGGCCCCTTGTTCTGGAAAGACTCAGTGAAGCAGTATAGAACAAAATCAGAACAGGGAAGTGGGAAGGGTTGGGTGGGACAACAGGGGGAGGGAAGGGGACTGATCGGACTTTCAGGGAGTGGGGATCCAGAAAAGGGGAAATCATTTGAAATGTAAATAAATATATCAAAAGAAAAGAGAAAATACATATAAATGTTTGTGGCTTTAATTTTACCTGTGGATTTTTTTATGTGGAATGATTTCTTTGTGTTTTGGCACATATGCAGTATGTAACCATTAGTGTATTTGTGGTTTATTTTTTCAGCCAGAGTAATCTAACTAGTAAACTCACAGGTTAAAATTATAAAGATACCTGTAATGTAGAATCTGATGCACTTAGACAGTTTACCAGCAGCCCTGGGGAACTTGTATAATACCCAAAAAGAAATTGTATAAAAAAAGAGAAAAAATAGAATTTGGAATAGAGAACATGATTTACTCAGGTTACAAAGTTTGATACAAGGCTCTACTGGAATAATAATCATCCTTTTGAGCTTCTAGTTCTTAGGAATAATACAATATCTACATATTAACACTCTCAGACAGGTACCAGGTTCCTGTATCATAGAAGAAGGAATTGGAAAGAGATAGGAAAGATAGGAAATTCTTATTTTATTTTATTTTATTTTATTTTATTTTATTTTATTTTATTTTATTGATGCAGTCCTTGGTTGTCACCTAAGGTTGAGGGTGGACTTTTTTTTTTCATTATTTTATTTATTTACATTTCAAATGTTGTTTCCCTTCCTGGTTTCCTCTCTGTAAACTTCCCATCCTATCTCCCCTACCCCCTGCCTCTATGAGGATGCTCTCCCACTCACCCACCCACTCAAGCCTCACTGCCCTAGCATTCCCCTATACTGTGATACTGAGCCTTCACAGGACCAAGGACCTCCCCTCCCACTGATACCAGATAAGGCCATCCTCTGCTATATATGCAGCTGGAGTCATGAGTCCATGTGTACTCTTTGGTTGGTGGTTTAGTCCCTGGGAGCTCTGGGGGGTTAGGTTGATTGGTACTGTTGTTCTCCCTGTGGGGCTGCAATCCCCTCTGCTCCTTCAGTCCTTCCCTAACTCTTCCATTGGGGTTCCTGTGCTCAGTCTGATGCTTGGCTGAAAGCATCCATAAAAGATAGGAGACTCTTTACTGTCAACAAGGGCTGTAACACAGACAGAGAGTTTAGTAGCTCCAACAGAAGGTGGCACAAAGGACTGAAGCTTTTATGCTGTGTTGTGAAGGGTTTGGGGGGATACTAAGCACAATGAAAACTTTTTTGTACTTGTTCTATCCACTACATACAACTTCGTGCAGCACATGCTTTATTAATGACCTACTCAAGCGTGTACATTTTGGTATTATAACCAACTCTAAGTCATTTGTAGACACCCTGGAGTGGGTCTTTAGTATTGGTTGCTCTGTCAAGTTTTAATAGCAGATGACATTTTTATCTTCTGAGTAACAGACTTTATGACCTCACTCTCTATGCTATCCTCCAACCTTAACTCCTACCTGTGAACTGTGGTTCCAGAAATCTCCTGGGAGTGATGAACGACAAAGATTCATCTCTTTCTAATCATTTCCTTCTGTTGAGGAATGCAGACAAAACCTTCTCCCCATCTGTCCACCAGTTGGCAAGGAAGATCTGTAGTAGGAGTTGGCTGAAATCCCTCATTACAAGTTTAGTTTGGAATCCTCGTTTACTGAAAGAACTCTTAAAAACAAAATTATTTATTTATTTTATGTTAGTTCACTGTTGCTGTCTTCAGACACACCAGAAGAGGACATCAGATCTCCATTACAGATAGCTATGAGCCACCATGTGGTTGCTGGGAATTGAACTCAGGATCTCTGGAAGAGCAATCAGTGCTCTTAACTGCTGAGTCATCTCTCGGCCCCCTGAAAGAACTCTTCATCTAAAGGTAGCTAAGGTAGATCCAGGAACAGCACTTCTCACGGCTGATATTTCTCTCAGTTTATTGTGCCATTTTTCATCTCCTCTATATTTCCTGTTCATGTTTCTTTGAATGTTTGTCAAAAAGTAGGTCCTGTGCCTGGAGAAACAAAGCAGGAAACAGAAGCGATCTTAAACAGTTAGAAGTCATCTAATTATACAGTTCACAATTCAAAAATAAGGACTCCATGTGGAGTTTCAAGCTAAAGTACGGTTGGGCTTCAAACTCTAGTGTGAACACCCTAATTTGGTTGGAATTTTACAATTTCAGGTGGGAAAAGTAGGCAAATTCCCTATTACGCGTTAATACAGGATAGACACACTTGAATCATTTAACAGTGGTTGATTAAAGCATGAAGGATGCCCTGGCTTCCATTTGTTAAACACATTCAGATTTATTACTGCTCGGGATGCTTGTGATCCTAGACAAATAATTCATTCCCTTGCAGCCTCAGTTTCCTCACCGAAAAAACCGAGCAAAAATAATTTATACTCCTTAGACTTCATGAGAGGATTAAACGAGATGCATTTATGTTAAAATTTCCTGCTTTTTAAAAATACAGTGCCTGACATAAACCATCCTGTCAGCACAATTTAAGTGTTAGCTCTTATTGTAAGCAATATGAACGAGGGAGATGAATCCCATGCTATCCTGGGAAGGGTTCAAAACTAACCCCTGCCATGGAAGAGTAAAAGTTAAGACTACCTGGAGGAGTCTTCGACCTCTACATACCTGTAAGCTGTGCAGGTTCTACAGTCTGTTATTTGGTGACACAATACAGTCTTACAATGTCAATGAAAACAATTTAAGGTACCAATGTAATCCATCACAGGTATCCCTGCGGACACACAGTTGCTGGAGATACTTTCAGATGGTTATGCTGTTATGAATATTTTAACAGATAAAAGTGAAGCACCAGTAAGGTGTAATGATAATATTTTTTAAACACACACCCCAGAAATCTAAAACTATCAGGTCAGGTCTCTGCAAAGCTTATGATAACAGAAGATGTCCTTCACTCTGTGATGAACTTCTGTCTAAATGTGATGACCCGTGAGTGCGTCGTGGTTTGTAACCATAAGTACCAACAGTATCACTTAAAAAAAATAGAAGAGTCTTTTAAAAATATTTATTTTTATTTATTTATTCACTTCACATCCAACTCACTGTCTCCTTCCCAGTCATCTCTTCCCACAATCCTTCCCCCTTCCCCTTTCCCCCTTCCCCCTCTCCTTTGAGCACCTATTTCCTGGGTATCACCCCCCCCACCCCCCCGCAGCTCATCAAGTCTCTGTGGGACTAGGCATATCCTTTCCCATTGAGGCCAGACAAGACAAAGCAATGTCCCTCAAAGGAGGAATGGATACAGGAAATGTGGTACATTTACACAATGGAATACTACTCAGCAATTAGAAACAATGAATTCACAAAATTTTTAGGCAAATGGTTGGATCTGGAAAATATCATCCTAAGTGAGGTAATCCAATCACAAAAGAATACACATGGAATGCAATCTCTGATAAGTGGATATTAATTAGCCCAGAAGCTCTGAATACCCAAGGCACAAATCACATAACAAATGACTCCCATGAAGAAGTATGGAGAGGGTCCTGATCCTGGAAAGGATTGATCTAGCATTGGAGGGGAGTATAAGGACAGAGAAAAAGGAGGGAGGTGATTGGAGAATGGATGGAGAGAAGAAGATTTATGGGACATATGGGGAGGGGGATCTGGGAAAGGGAAAATCATTTGGAATGTAAACAAAGAATATAGAAAATAAAAATATATAAAAAAAGAAGAACATATCCCATAGACGGCAGCAGCTTTTGGTTTGCTCCCGCTCTAGTTGTTTGGGACCCAACAACTGGTAGACGGAGCTACACATCTGCTGCAGATGTGTGGGGAGGCCTAGGCCCAGCCCATGTATGCTTGTTGGTTAATGGTTCAGTCTCTGAGAGCTCCAAGGGTACAGGTTAGGTGACTCTGTTGGTCTTCCTGTGGAGTTCCTATCCCCTTTGGGGCCCACAGTCCTCCCCTCTATTCTTCAGTAAGAACAGCATTACTTATAATATATAAAGGAAACCTTGCAGCTGTTGGCTTTTTTGCACATCAAGTAGCAGCCATGCTGGAGGCACAGAAGAGCAGGTAGCTTTGAGATGATGTTAAGAAATATCGGTTTTCTTAAAGTTCATTCAGGGAGACATTTAAGAGGAAAGTCAGGTGCTTCCATGGACTCTGTCACCACAAGAATTACTGGTGATAGAAGACACTGTGACAGGTAGGTTTGTTTCAAGTTGTGGTTGCAGCAGAGGAACTCAGCATCCTTAGAAATTAATGGAGGCTTTCAGTTTTACTGGCACGGCTCCTTTATCATTCATATGACTAAGCAGACAATCAATTTAGTGGCAATGTATGGAATGAAGGGAAAGAACAAATAAGCTCTGAGTGATGAGAACAGAAAAATCAAAACCTCCCTCCCTTATTCTTTTTTAATGACTAATACCAACAGGGACAAGACCAGTAAAAAGAGGTTAATGAATTGCCGAGATCCTTTAGAAAGTGATTGACTGGTATTGAAACACAGTCAAATCAGTCATAAATATTTACTTTTATTAGCAACAGTGGGTTGCCTGTTATTTTTGATTGATTTGTTTTAAGCTGGCAAAAATCTACTACTGTGACTATTATCAAATGTTTCCGATTTTTCCAATATTTCCTTGCTCTAAACAACCCCAGAACACACACAGCCTTCTATACCTTAACTTGCAACGTGTTTTTTCTTCCAGCACTGTTTCTAAATGATTACAAATGACAAGGTAATGTGAAGTTCTCTATATAATTAAGAATAATTATAATCTTTTCTTTTTGACATTTGTTCAAATGGATAGGATAGCAGCAATTGCGAAATTCCTGTCCTTTGATAATCCATAGTCCACTAACACAGACTCTCTAACCTGCGCGTGTGTTATTTGCCTTTCCAATTGAGAAAGAGGCGTGATAGAAATCTCTGAAAAAAAATCCCAGGCAGCGTAGCAAAGGCTAAGGAGAACTAGAAGAGTTAACAGGCAACACTGTTCCAACAACACTTCTGTTCATGCCATTGAATAAAATGCTGCTTTATTTTGGTAAAATGCAAATTAGAAGTAAGGATATTTCTTGAAATTTGTTGCCCGGGCCATCAGAAAGATGGAGATTGCTTTTAACACAGTGCTTGCAACATTAAGATCCAATAATTCAACTCGAAGGAACCTAACAAAAGGAATTTCCTTCAGATAACAACAAAGAGTTAACATTTCCCAGGGCAGACAAGTTTCCAATTCAATTAGTTTTAATGAACCTTCTGCTCACTGGTTACTGAACTAGAAAGAACAGCAATAAATGCCCAGAGGAAAGAGAGAGAGGATATTAAAGGAGGGTTAGTGTATAGTATATAAATTTCCAACTTGACTGAAAGAGCAGCACTAGTGTAGTTTTGGGGGCTAACGCCACAGAATCAGACCCATCTGCTGAGCTTCATGCTCAGGACAGACAGCAAATCTCAGCCAGTTGTTCTGTGTGGTGAAACAAAACACCAGTGCACAGCCGCCTCTGTCTGATAAGACAATAGATGCTACGGCAAACACAGTTCCATAAATGAGAGGAGGACATTCCCACAAGAAGCAGGGAATACTTTTTCTTATCATCAGAAAAATAATAATATTTATACTTTATGTACTTCTAAACACACACTAATACATAATTTTTAAAACAAAATCTTAACAATCATTTTAGTTTGCATATAATGGGAATTATATACATTTACCTCTATAAAGAACAGTAGAGACATAAATTATGAAAGCCCATAGGTGCCACACACAGAAATTTCCTATTTGGGATACAGAAGGTGAGTTTTACCTTCAGAATTGAATGGCATTCATATTTTTATTTGATTCTGATGGTCACCTTAAACCTGTACAGCAAACTTATATTTCTAGAATCAAGGTGCAAGTCTTACTGTGGTTAAACACGGTGCCCTCACATATAGGATTGTATAAATACACAAATGAACTGCAGTTAAATATTTGAAATAAAAGAAAGAGCCCACCCAGAGCCTCTGCATCTATTATTGTTTCAAGTCAGCCTTGTCAGGTATTTTTCCATTTCCTGAACTTTAAAGGAAATTTGCCTCTCTGGCTGCACTCTCATTATGCTGAACTGTCCCTGTCTTCTTAGTTGCAGTCTCCTTTCCTGCAGTGCTTTAGCTGGATGCTGACTATGAAAAGTTCTAAATACGCAGTAGCAAACATACCCTGTGCATTCTATATCATGCAGGAGCAGCCTAGCCCTGAGGTGCTATTTTCCCTCCCCTCATCCAGATGTGAGAACTGCACAGACATTTTATGGAACTGACCAGCAGCTTGCCTCTCCCAGTTAGTTTCATAAGGACTGCATATGAGAGTGTGGTTGCAGACATGATCAGCAGGGACACTTTGGAGAATGCATGATTTCCCCTCTGCAGGTGCATTTCTTGGAATGCATTGAAACTCAGGTGCTGATGTCCATTTTGTCAGTGAGCACTTGGATTTAAAAAAATACAGCATCTGGGTTGCTTTGCTGAGACATTTTCTTATTCTTTATAATCGCATGTTCTGCCATTGCCAGAGCGAACTCAGGTTGATGAACGTAGGTGAACGGAATCAAATCACATGCAAAACTGTGCCTGAACTGCACAATATCTCTCCAGCATCCTTTAAAGAAGATTATACCAAACAGTCAACAGTGAAAGGGGCCAACATCGGTCTGCAGACATAGTTCATGCTCTGCCATTTCACTGAACCACAGACATCTTTTAATTGTACTAGTTATTATTAAAATTTTAGTATTACTCAATAGCTTTTTATTTTTAACTACTGCATTTTTAATACAAAAATGCACACTGCATAATTTCTAGAGGATTGTTGCTTTCAATATGTAGAAATTATACAGATCATGAAATAAATTTTAAAAAATGAAATATAGAATAGTAATTTCTTGTACAAACCCTTTGTCTTGCAATTATCATTGCCCCAGGCTCATAGAAATTTATTCTAAGTAATCTTACAGTGTGAAAGTGATCTGGTTCAACTAGAGAAAAAAAAAACCCAAAGGAATGCGGTAGGGATCAGAGTTTTGAAAATTTACATATTCATGTTGAACAAAAGAAGTGAGAGTTAAATTTTTTTTTCCAATTTGGAAAAACGCTTTACTATGTCTTAAACACATTTCAAGTCCTTGTACATATGTGATTGGTTGGGCTTTTAGGGTTGGGATTGTGAAATATAATATTCAGAGTTGCTCATTTGGCAAGAATCTAAAAAATAAACCTTTAGGGCCAGAAGAGATTATTCACCAAATGCAAACTGAAATGTGAAGTGTGTTTATCAATGTACATTATCAGTGGAAATGCTACCTACCTCTGAGTGTTTTGCTGCATGGCGAAGCAAAGTGGGGAAATCCCTTCCCCCATTGACAGAGACTTCTGAACAGATGGGTAGTCATGGGCAGAAGAGTAATATCTTAGTTTTTAGGCTTGTAATAAGCATAAGGACATCTCTAGGGAGTAACATACTAAAGACCCAGATGCCTTGTTTTCTTAAAAAAGAAAAAGAAACTCTAGAACTTTGCCTCTAAGGTATTACAAGAACTTTGTCAGTTGCACACGAGAAAATAGAGCCCATGGCCATATAGTAAGCAAAAA
Organism: Apodemus sylvaticus; assembly: GCF_947179515.1. Classification (NCBI taxonomy): domain Eukaryota; kingdom Metazoa; phylum Chordata; class Mammalia; order Rodentia; family Muridae; genus Apodemus; species Apodemus sylvaticus. The sequence goes on along the minus strand of NC_067476.1, from coordinate 36,874,527 downwards.
AATTCTGTTTGAGTATTGACATGACAGTTTTTGAAAGTTCAAGCAGAAAACCAATTATAATGAGCCCTGGAAAGCCTGGAGCCCTGCTGTTCAATAAATAAAAAGTACAACAAACTATTTCCCAAAAAGGTTCTAGAGAGTTTCTTCTTGTCCCACTACTTACAATCTGATTACATAAATAGTCTCTATTTGCTGTTGAATTGCCAGGCAGCTGTATTAAAGTACAAATCAAATCAAGTCAGGATTAGAAAGTAAAAGAGCATGGTTTAAAGTAATCTATCCCCCAGGAACTGTGCTCAGATTCATCAAACAGAGCTTAAAGTACAGTATATCTTATACCCTCGTGTTTCCATGCTGCATGGCTGCAAAAACCACTTATGATTTTTGATATCCAGAGAATGTTGCTTCTTGCTGAAGAAGGCTCACTTGCTTATTTAAAGGTACCATTCACACGTGCCATTTATTTATTACTTCTTTTGGTTAAGATTCGTGTGCCAGAAGTACTAACAACTACTAGATTTTTGTTTTAGTGATAGTTTTATCCTATCTGCTGCAGCTGTAAATGGTTGTGACTATTTCCTGTAGGGAGGGGATGGATTAATACAGTCCAGATTAGGGTACTACTTAGTTGTGTTAATAGTAAGGAAAATGCAGGTATCCTGAGATACCATTGGCTCAGGAAGAGTTGTGTATCTCCCCTTGCAGTTCTAACTCCAACTGGTTTTACTTAAGGAGAAAGTTCTTTCACACTAAGCTTTAGTTGTGTCTCATAGAAAATTCCCTATGTAGTTGTCAATGCACTTATCATCTTTGATATTTGCAGAATTTATATCATCTTTACGCAGAATGAATAATATGCAACCATTATGTGTCATAGCATCATTGGCTATTTTTTGTTTTATTGTCAATAGAACAATTAATTTAAAATGTACAAATATAAGCTTGTGTTTACCATATCCTTCATATTCATATAATGCAACATGTTTATTCAGAAGTTCAGTGGCTATAGCTATGTATTCTATATTAATCTTCAAAATACATGAATGTGGCCTATGGAGATAGCTAGATATTTATTTATAGTGATAAATACATATATTTTTGCATATGACATGGAGAAGGAAACACTCAAGATCTTTATCTGTGAGCTAAATAGTCTCATGAGACTAGGTATTATTGTGTTTCTAACCACGAAGCCCAATGTTCATTTCTCTTCCCACATCTCTAAGCTAAGGAAGAAAAAAAGTCACTGGTTGCCATTACTTAACATTTCTCTTGTAAGTAGCTTTTCCTTGCAAATGATGCCACATTAAAGCAAGCATCCAGTGTCATCAGTGTGCCCAGGAAGTATGAATGCTGCCACTTCTCCATTGGACTTTGAGGATTTTCAGACCAATTTAATGTTTAGTTCTCTGCACTTTGCTAACCTGATCATTACCACTGACACAGATCACCTGCAGTGCAGTGTAGCCAGGCATCTTGGGCAGCTCTCGAAAGAGACCTGTATTCATATAGGATCCTTGGCACTTCCTCTGTGTGGAGACAGAGAATCCTGCTTGAGTTGTTTAAAAAAAAATAGGTAGGCTTAATAACCTTACCTTCATCATCCTCATCCAGATTTATTTTGAAAAGGTCAGAATTGGAATTTGTTATTTATATCGCCTTTGAGCCACACTCGTGAGTTTGCCATGGTAGCAGCATACCCAGGCCCCCACACTGTGCATTTGTGAGGTTGCTGGGGGCTTACAGAAGCATTTTGCCCAGAGTCAGGAAAGTTTCTGAGAAGCTGTCTGCCAAATTATTCTGGATCTGTGTTTGAAACAAACAATTTTTGAAAATCTTTTAATGAAATATTGATTTGACCAAGCACATCAAACTAAAGGCAAATGTACCGTGTGCCATGATTAAAAAAATAACAATATATTACAGGTAAACTAAGATAAATGAGTTAAGTGCTCAGTTTGTGGTGCAAATTGAAACCATACATCACAACCTTTCATTACATTGCATTAGCTGCAGCGTGCAGAATATGGAAGTTGATTGAATGGTGATATCAAATTAGTAGGGTGCTCTGCTCCGGTTGAGGGTGGATTCTGGAATGAAAAGAAATCATTTCCATAAGAAAAGTTTCCTAAAAAATATTTTTTAAGTGAGTGTGACTGATAACCAAGAAGGGCATGTGGCACCCTGAAATTGCCCTTCCTGGATCTCACATGAAGAAACGAAGGGATCTGTATTAATTTTAAACCTCCCTTTGATTGGGTGAACCTGCCTCCGTTTTCTATGACATTGTTGCCACAGGTCATTGCCTGGTGCGGTGTACCATGAAACAAACAAATAGAAAAAGCCACCTCTGGCACTTTAAGTCTCGCTGCCTTCTGACTGCTACCCTCGTGGCTCAGAATGATGAAACACAGGGGCTTGGAGAAATCTTCCTATGGTTAGATGGGAAAAAATGAGCATGAACATCACTTGAAGAGGGAAGGGCAAGCCAGCCAGCCAGCCAGAGTCACACCAGAGCTCACCAGGGGAAGGAAGGCAAGAGGTCACAATTATATTCTGGTATCACACTCCCTTTCAAAGAGATCTGATATATTCAGTTTGTTCTCGTACAGTGCTTAGGGAAGTTCTAATTAAGGGAAAAAAAGAATTTTGACACACGTGAAGCAGAGATCAATATTTAGCACCATAATCAGCAATTCCTGATGGTTTGACAATGTCACTAACACACATTGTAGCTCTCCAGTATTCTCTCAGCGAGGAGAGCCAGGCAGAGGCTAACAGGCTTACGGCAAACCATCATGAATCACATAAAGCAGTGTCTCACATGCTTCTGTTTGTCTTGCTTTTTGTCTTCATTCATCCTTACAAAGAAGGCTCCACTACCACCAGCCCTGAAACGCCAACTTCCCTTGGAACTGCAACAATAAACAGGGAAACTCCTTCCTAGTCATTCCATACAATGAACAACACTTATTTTCCAGACAAATGAAAGGGAAAAAAATGGAAAAGAAGGAGAGGTGGTTGTTTTCTCTCTGAAAATACACATTGTTTTCTGCCTTCACATTTAACCTAAAGGGGCTTTATTAGTCTTTGGGAAAATAGTAACTTAAAACATTTTGTGGTGAGGCTATGTTTATAGTAAGTTATAGGTTTTGAATATATTGATTTCCCCCCCTGGGTTTTGTTTCCCAAGACTAATCGGTGTTTGCTATATAACAAAGAAAATTCTGCCATCTTGGGGCTGAGCAAAGTCCTTTATTTTGGTTTGAGGTACAGGAAGCTGACAAAGTAACAGATTCACATTTTTATTTCTTAAGAGATTTACCAACCTCTGAATTGTAATACAAAAGTTTACCTTCATAAGGCACAATGTCTGCTTAGATTTTTGACTAAGTAGGTATGCTATTAACACACCTACTTGAACACAATTTTCTTTCTATTTTTAATATGTGTATGGGTTCAGCATCATAGGTGTTAGGTGTTGTTTTTGGCACATTAAAAGCCAATTCAAAGTAAAAACCAAATGCACTTGAATTTAAATAAAATGCAGTCTATTCTTCCTTTTAAGAACTTTTAGAGCCTTTATTATGTCTTCCTTTAAGACGGTTAAAAAATCATAGTAGGTCTAATGAATAAAAGTTAATTTTCAGAAAAAAATGATTTTAAGATTCATTTAATTTATTTTTGCATATTAGCGTCTGATTGAGTAGTATGTACCTGAATAACTTAAAGAAATAAACACCCTGTAAAATGTGATGGAATAATTTGACTCCAATTTACATAGGGAACATCCTTTCCAACATTTCTCATCCTCTCACGGACGCGCAGCGAGCATTGTATGACTGTAGGTGGGAGCGGAAGACCTGGTGTCTTGCATTTCAAACTGTCAGCTGGTCCTCACGGCTCTGTTCCTGTTTAAGTGAGATGCTGACACAGGCTTGCACACTGACTATCCCGAGTAGCACTAATTAAGGGCTGTCCAACTGTGCTTTCTGTTGAGCAGTTTGCTACAGTGGGTGACAGGAAACAGCCTGAGCTCTGTCTGCAGAATGACATAACAAAGACTTTTTTTTTTTAAACACAGATCTAGGGGACGGGATACAAAGGCCTAAGAGAGATCTAACTTGCATATTTGTTTCCATTAATGTGTAATTTTGAATTAAGAAAACTCTGCTAAGTCACTGTTTATTGCACGTTTATCAGGTCTGTTTTAGTTAGAGGGAGTAATAGTTATAATACAAGGAGTGCCTTAATATTGACCATGGGGGCCAAGTCGTTCTCTTTATAGAAGTGTTACCATAAATCTCTTGTAAAAATGGTGGTCAGCTGGTGGTGGATGTCATGGTGGTTTAAAGGCATTATTTATAATGTATAGATTAACCTTAAAAATCAAACTTAAAGAGATTGTATCTCTTAGATATCACTGTGAATATGTATTA